>NW_005054364.1:1130951-1229817 GCF_000277835.1 Geospiza fortis
ATTTAAGTCCAGCTTGGAGCCCAACTGGGATGTATAAATGATGAACAGAATGTTTTTGGATTTTTTAAAGGCTTCCAACCATAGCATGTAAAGAAGAGTAATACTTATTTTTGTAGGCAAACTTTATCAAACTGATCACTTTACACATGAACATGTGTTTTAGAAATAAAGTGCCGTTATTTCAGAATCATCTCTCAGACTGTTTGTACAAAATATCAGTACTACATTTGGGGAGTAATGATAGGGAAGCATCTATTTATTTGGCAGTCAAAACATTTCCTGGTGGTCCATATGATGTTTATCATAAATGAATTCACCTTTTAAGATATCAGGTCAGTTCAGTCCTAGTTTATGAAATGATAGCTCAGTGAATCTACAAGACAATTTTTATTCTTCATTTATCTGTCAAAATAAATTTCATAATTGCTATAACTGCGGCAAGCAGCATTAATAGCTAAACCTCCCTTTACATTTTTCCACAATGATAAGGTAGATTTGTGCTCATATTTGAGTTTTTTAAATTGAGTTATACTAATACTAATATGTTTAATATTAGTCATCCTATAATTTCTTTTTGGGGGAATCTAAGTTGAGATTATGTACATTAGAGAAATGGGCTTCTGGCATCTGCAAATTGCTTTTTTGTCATATTCAGTCAGTAGAAGAGGGTATAGAGAGAAGGGTCAAAAATGGGGTTATATGGTGGGATTATATGATGTGAACAGAAATGATGCAGTTAACCAGCAGTCTCTCTCACTTGGCAATAATGCTCCTTGCACATGGAATAAGAGTTTTGTTACATGTGAAAGTCAGCCCACTGACTGAAATGCATAGTAGAGTAACATGGATCACTTTCCAAAGTATAGGTTTCTCCTATTCACTGGATTTGAGAACCCAATTAACAAGCAAGTTCTCTCCTACCTTACCCAGGACTCCATGTCCTACCAGTCTTGTGGTCAAATGCTTGGCTAGGAGCATCAGCAGAAATGCCAAAGTTACCTGGCACTAAGTATGGATATTTTGGACATGGTTTTCAAGCATATTTCCTCCACAATAAAAATTACTGGGAGACCTGGAAAAGTAGTGGAAGAGACCAAAGCATCTATGATACATAGGGTGGTCTCTCTACAGAGACAGATGCAAACAGGGAGTGAACTTTAACTTTGAGATATGTTACTTCTTTTAACTATTACTTCTTTAGAAACTTTCAGTTTACTTGTTTTTAAGGCTTTCCTATGACAGCATCTCTGGACTACAACATTTTCATGGAAATAGAAAATTTTCCCTTTTTTCCACTTTCGATGGAAAACATAGATTAGCTCAAAGTGCAGAACATATCAATTGCCAATCTTGATGAAAATGGGGAAGCTGATTTGCCTTATGTCAAAAGCTGTTCATTGTTTATCATTTGAAAGGTGAGTACAATAATCTTAATCCACTAATATGAATAGTATTGTAATGAAAGCAGAAGCAACAGTTACAGGGCTACCTGCTATAGAAAAGCAGAACAAAAAACTTTCCTGTACTTCTAAACCATTTTCCTTCTAGAACAAATGAGCGGATAAGCAACCAAATTCACATCTGAAGCCATGCTTTTTTGTCAGTCTTTTATGTTGACATAAAAGTTGTTTTGCAGTTTGGTGGCTTCACTGAAGGAATTGTGATGTTAATTAACAGCTCTTTGAAGCAATTTCTTCTAAATGTCTTTACTTCTGAACTGTTTTCACTAGAACATATGATCTGTAACCTTAATGGCAGTTTTTCTGCAATTTCTGTCAGAAATGCTACTTGGTAATGCAGCTTAATAGCTATGCAGTGCCTGACTGGATTTCAACACAGCTGGAAATTATCGTTTTGTTTCTATGGGTGTGAAATTCCCATTCTCCTCAAGAGTAATGAGAGAGGCTATGCTGACCTCTACGTCAGTAGCATAAATCAGCTATCACATGAAAACCTACTTCTGAGCACAGCCATGAGCTTTTGGAAATATCTGGAGGTTTAAACTTGAGCTCAGGCAATAACCAACACACCCTATGCAGTACATAGACTGATAACAGCCCAAAGCCTTCTGTCATTTAAACAGAATATTATATCACTTCTTTATGCCAATCTTTATTTAAAGAAATCCAGTAAGCCCATGCCTTCAAATCCTTCACAGATCTTGTCTCCAAATCCTTCATAGCTCTTCTGTAAACTCTTGATGTATTTGTACTGGCTCTGACAATGCCAGATTTAATGTACCTTCAATTCTGATGTTTATGGCTGGTTCCCTGGAACTTTGTATTTTATGTGTCCATTTTTAGGTTTGATTAGTATTTCATGAGCCCGTTGTCCATTCTGATAATAAAAGCTGCATTCTGGTGTTACTGACAGCAACCATCACACCCAGGTGTTAAATGCTAGGGGAGCAGCAGAGGAAGGCAGGCAGGGGCAGCAGTTTTAAGCCTTCTAGGTGTTGTAAAGTGCACAAAAATATTTTTTATCATCTGTTGCTGTAGCAAAAATAAATACTATTCAGTGCTCATCCAAATGAACAGAACTTAATTAAGAGAATCACAAAGTTAATCATTGGATTATCAAAGGGTAAAATACAGTAGAGATTAATATTAACTCTGTACAGCTCAACACATGATTAAGTTGAGCTTAACCCTTTGTCAGTCAGGTTTTAATAGTCTACATTATTTTTCCTTTTTTCCTATGACCTAGTAAATTCATTATTCTGTTTAAAATAATAATATTAATAAGGTAATGCTTAATTTGTCCATTAAGGTTGGGGTTTTATAGAGACTGACTTTCACTGTAAATAGTTTGAGAATTCAGGTGCAGAGAAAATGGATTAAAAATAGAACAATGAATATCACTGGCATGGTTACATGGAGACTTTGGTGAGGTGGAATGCTCAATGCAATTAGAAAATAGTGACTTTTTTGCTTAAATAACTGAAATATGCTGTCTTTCCTTTGTCACATAAACATATTTGTCAGACCAGAGGATCATGGGATTGTTTTCCAGCAGCACATAAAAATAGTTGAGAAGCTGCCACATAAGACAGTACAAACACCTTCTTCATAACAAATTTCCATAAGAATATGATGCACAGTTTAGATCAGTTTGCCTTGGTAGCTAATTGTGACCCACCAAGTTATATTGGTGAAGGTTTGCTAATGCAGGTGTTTCCGCTTCTTTTAGATTATTCTCTTGATGAGACAGTCCAAATTCATGCATTCTGCAAAGGTTTTTGTGTCTATTTATACCTCTTGCCCTTCAGGGCTTCTGATTCTGTATGAGAATGACAGGAAATGACAAAGAAAAGTAGGATTAAAATGAAGAGTTATTTATTCATAGATGAGGATTTCAAGTATAGGATAAAATGGTTGTGGTAGGATTTCAGTAGTTCTAATGACTCTCCTTTGTAGTTCTGCCTGTTTTTTCTCTCTGGTGTGCAATGCATAGTCTTAGGAAACTGAGAAGTTTTATCTTCTCTGTTTCTGATCACTGGGACTACCACAAGCAGCAGTTGGAAGCTTCCTACCTATAACTGGCTGCTTTCTCTCAGTGTGAAAGGACAGGGAATGGTGATAGCATGGTAGCAGACCAGTTGCTTGAACCAGACTCCCCTCTTCTTTCCCCAAAACAATCCTGAAGCATGGAGCAAGTTGAAAAAAGAAAAGTTTTATTCCAGTCCTAAGCTTTCTACATAAACAAGTAAAATGTCACTAAACACCAGCAAATACCAGACTTTTTGGGGGCTGGAGTAAAGCCCCATAAAAAATTTCCAATAAATCTGTTGGTGTGTCTTTGCAACAGACTTATTTTGTATAATAAATGCACCAAATAGACTTGTAAACCATGGTAAGGAAAATAAATGTGCTGTGCAGTACAGTGGTGGTCTCTTGATGTGAGTTTGTTTCAGGCATATGAACAAAGCAATATACAAGTGCCAGGCAGGGGGTGGTTATTTGCGTTTTCCATGTCAGTTGAAAATAAATTATGAGATAAAATCTTAATAATAGCAGAATGGCAGGCTATTTCTTATTTAGTTAAAAATAAAAAAAAAGTCTTTGTTCTCTGCACAGGCATGTATTGGAATCCATCTCCATTCATAATTCAAATGGGTTTTGAAGTTTTCCCTTGTGGGCAGTGTCTTGTATCAAAGGGGTTTTGCAAGTAATTTGGTATGATTCAACCAAGTTAATGGTCTCTGCTCCTATGAGGCACAACAAAACTTCAGCAAATTTCTCCAGAGAGCCCAGATATTTTGCTAGTTCTGAGAAACTAAGTGTATTGATTGAGGCTGTTTAGGAAATGCTCCTGTCAGCTTAAGAATCAGAGAGGGAGGGAACAGCTAAAACTGCAACCTTACCATTTTATAATTTCCATGTATGGAGCAGATTTCAGGGGCCCAGGGTCATCTAAAGGCAGATTTGGACTTAGCACAGACTCATAAAACATTCTTTATATTAAAACACTTATTTTTATAGTCAACAAAGTGATCTGCAAAAGAGGAGATGCTCTTTTCCTCTTCTTTTCTGTCGTTTTTAACTTGTACCCTGACACAACTTCCAGCTGTAACAGAGCTTTATGCTAGTCCAGGTTTTGGCTGCCCTTTACCGCCAAAGACAATTTTTGTAAAGGATTTGCAAAAGGATTTTGCCTCTGCACTCTCTGTCAACATGGCAGCCTACAGCTGAATGATGTTTCTTCATCTGGGTGCACAGAACCCTTGCTGCCTGAAAGCCTCAAGCTAAATCTTAGGCATACCTTTCTTTTTTTTTGATCAATCGCATTATTATATAGGGTATTTTCCATGCAAAAAACTGAAAATAATTGAAGACTAGTTTTCCCATAAGCCTGTTTTCTCCATTGAACTACCCTTTTCTCAGTTCTTCCACTGTTTCTGCATGAAAATTCTTCTATTCATAGTTTTGTTCATTCATTAAATTATTCTGGACTTGTTTGCTGCGTTCTGGTTGTTTCAGGGATTTTTTACTTGGTTCTTTGGGTTTATTAGTTTTTTGGGTTGTGGGGTTTTTGTTTGTTTGGGGTTTTTTGTTTTTATTTGGTTTTGGAGGTTTTGTATGTGTATGTATGTTAGTTATTAGCTGTTGGAAGAAAATTGAAGAAAAAACATGCCAATACTTGTATTTGTATCAGAATTGGAAGTTACTGCTGTAATGAATAATAGTGAAGTTTTGGTACTTCAACTTCAGAAACTGAGAGCTTCTTTAAGAATAAGAAAAAATTAGGAGGTAAACACATTTCTGTTGTAGGTTATCCTATAGAAGTTAAATTGCATCACATTAACAAGGAAGCTACTACAAATTTTGCAATTTATTTTCAATTGCCAGTGTAAGTTCATGAAAATTCTTGGAAACACTTCACAAGGAGTCAGAGAAGTACTGCAGGTAAATTTCAAGTAGGAATGCAAAGCATTTTTTATTTCAAATGTTGGGATTTTTTGGGAAATACACTTCTTTGGGCAACTGGCATCTTTGTGAGCCCTTCATGCACAAACATTTGATACTTGCATAGAAATAGTTGAGTATTTAGTATATTATGATTTGCCTGGTCTAGTTCACCAGCTTTTAATAGGATCAATATAAGAACATATTTCCTTGGGAGACATTGAAAGAACAATAATGTTGGGATGACTCAGTGTTTTTTCCTAGTATGAAACTTGACTGATCTATTATCAGATGGTTATTATAGGATTAATATATTATTATATTATATTTTTAATTGTGGAAGTATAACAGTAAGCACTATGAGTAGCCAGAGAATCTGTTATAATGATGTTCCCCTGCACAACTCTTCAAGTCCACTGCCCTTTCTTGGCTGGTAGTAATTTTTCCTACCACTGCTCTGCAAATACAACAGTAGTCCAGCAGGAAAAGGTGGGAGACACTTCAGGGAGCTGGTTTCAGGGCACTGGGCAGGAAACCAATGCCAAAATTGTCCCTAAGGACAGGAGGTCACCTGTTGGGTGTGGTGGACACACATGTTCAGAGCATTAAATTAATTCTTGCATACAAAATCTTTTTCTCTTTTGACCAATAACTTGGCTACAGCAAGGGCAGCAAAAGAAAAATTACCATTCTGTTCCTTATACATGGAATAATTGGAATTATCCTGGCAGTGTCATGGTCTTGAGATTTGTTTTTTCCTTTTATAACTCTTCTATGTGACAGATGAATACAAAACCATTTTGAATATAGGACTGAATTGTGTGAGAGTTTGAAAGGACATAATTTTCTTAAAGGTTTGACTGCAGGATTTTAAGGTCTTCTTTTACACCGTCTTGCTAATTATATGCTTCCCTCCCCGAGCTAAGGCAAGTACAGATGAGATGCTTGTGACCACTTTTGTGACTTTTGTTCTTCCTCAAGCAAATTGCCAGTTTCAGAAAGAAGCAAGATTCATCACACTTTTAAGAAAACAAACAATTTTGTCTTAAATGTCACAACACCTAATGGTAGTGTTTCCTCTCACAGCTTCCATAGACATTGGCTGGCTCACAACAGAACAAATTTTTCCCATAGACCACCTGAGCTTTAAGCAGATTCCTAGGATTTTTATATTTATTGGCTTTCTAACCATATTCCTGTGAGCACAGAGGACTGCCTAAGTACTATTTCTCAAAACCAAAGTAGCTGATTGTATTTGATTTTCTGTAGGCAAATCGGATTATCTGAGGCTGCAGAAGACTCTGTTGCTAGTCTATCTCCTCTAATATATGTACTGCTCCTGAAAGAAAAGGGTCTGATCTTTCTCTTCTTTTATTTTTCTTTATCTCATGTTTCTCTGCTTGCTCAAGAACTGCCAGAAGGTAAAAGCTTTCCTTTGTTCTGTTACCTCTTTCAGTATATTCTGCTGCATTCAGAAGGAATTCTGTATTCTGCTCTCAAAAGTACTGATCATCACAATTGTTTTGTACTTATGGACTAGTAAAAGCCCAGCAAAGGATGGGTTTCAGTTCCTGGCAAGCTTGTAGTCAAAGACAATATGGATCTGACCAGCTGAGAAATAAAGATTCTCAGACTTTAAGGATAAATGTGGGACATTTATCCTTAGAGACCTGCAAAACTGCTTCAGAAAATGCGCAAGAAATGCAAACCTCTCCTGATCAGATGAATGGGTTATCTACAGGAGCCTACTGCACACCATCCCAGAGCGGCAAGCTCATTCCTAAGGCTATTTACTATTCCCATAGTTAAAGTCTGGAATTTATGTTGCTATGTTGTTAATAGATATTTTACAGAATTTCACCACGTGGGCTTCATGCAGTCAGTCCCTGAGAGGCTTTTTGGCAGTAGAGCAAATTTTCCACTCATGATCAGTTTATGTATAGTGAGGAACTTAAGAAGCTAATGCAGAGTCAGGAAGCTGTTGTTTAGGACTGCATTATCTGCTTCTGTGCTAATGAATCTGTATGTCTTGAAGAAGCTGGAACCTTAGGCAAGGTGGGAGGTCAGCTGAAAATAAAATCACAGGAAAAAAAAACCAAAATGAAATTGAACTCTAATTCTCTTATTGTTCAATAACTTCTCCCTGTGATTATTTCATCTAGTTACTATTTCTGAAAATAGCTGAACCCAGTATGTTGGGGAAATTCCAGTGACAAAATTTCTGCACATTTCTGGACTATGTTCTCATATTTTACTGTCAGCATTTTGTAAGGTCATGTCAAAATCCCTGTTCAGGTAAAGGTTTGGCCTCTTGCCTTGTTGTTTTTCCAGGGACACTAGATTTTCTAAACAAAGCTGGTTTGTGCTCATGATTAACTGTCTAATATGTTGCAGGTTCTGAGATCACAGGACTATTATTAGGACGCTAGAAAATTTTGTCCAGGCATGACTTGGCTGAGTGAATAGGAAATATTGCTTTTAACTTTTAAACTCTTAAAATATTTTTTCAAAATAAAATTTATTGCCATGATAGTTACAACTTATATGTTTTATGAGAAAATTTTTTGAAGTTAACCATGTAAGCTAAGAATCAGTTTTCCTTATGTATGAAAAACAGTTTTGAATATTAACAAAACATGCTGCAAGCATTTTTATATGAGCAATTCTACCTTGTTTTGCTAGATTACATTCATAATGTTCCAGATGAAATATCTAGTTGACATTGCCTAACTTAAAATCTCATATGGACTCTACAATTAATTACAAAAAATAATTAAAATGCTTAACTCCAAAAAGCTGCATTTTATGAACGAAAGGAAGAAATGGTAGTAGTAAAATTATTTGAAAACATTTTCAAAATGCATATAAACCTTCCAAAGATCATTGCAAGTTGATGTTTATAATAGGTCATTTATTTTATGATCAATATACCTTGTATTCCCAAATTTTTGCATCTTCCTAGTAAAAGTCCCCTTACTCAAAGAAAAAAAGAACCTAAGAAGTCCTGAAGAAAGAAGCACTTGTGGGGAAAGAAACCTTACGATGCTTTCAGTCTAGATTCTCAGTTACATTGAAAAGTGAGAAAACAGTACAAATTTTAAATAGAACAGATTCAGGTAATTCAATGGAAGATACCTATCAGCATCTAGGACAATAATGTTTACAAATATTAAAATAAATAAAGAACATCTCTATAGTTGGAGAAACAGACTTTCTTCTTGGGATGTGAATTTCTAAGAAGCTTTGAAGCAATTAACAAGAAGCCAATGAAAACAACATATTCAGCTATTCATAAACAGGGCATAAAGGAGAAAGACAAGAGACAGTAACTAGAGTTTTTCATATTGGGAAGACTTGGACCTCATGGTAGTCTTAATGCAAAAGACTTTTGTGAAGTGTTAATTTACATTTTATATTTGGAAATTATGGAGGATATTTTATATTTTGTTCTTTAAGCGTGGAGTGTTGTGGTATGATATATAAAAGTAATAGCCTTAGATCATATGAGGGCTTTATTGAAACAGCAGGAAGATTGGAAATGGACAGGACAGTGTAGCACTAGAATAAATTAGATGATTATGTTATGATTGTAAGGACAAACCAGCTGAGGTAACCTTTGCTGTGTTTGGGGAGCGAGTTGCAACACCTCTGACTGTTTCCTGTAATCTGAGGAAATCTTTGGGAATGACCTTGAGGCAGCTGCCCACAGCAGCCTTGCGGTGGTTCTGCCTTACCCTGAGAGCAGCACCAGCCCTGAGAGAACTCAAGAGCTGTACTTTCATTCTGCATTTCTAACCTTGTCCTAGACAATGTTAATATGCTAAATCTGTGTATCTCTCTTGAGGATGGTGAGTAATTTCAGTGTAGATCTGAACAGAAATCACTCATTGGGGAATAATTGATACACTTCTGAGTAAAGCTATCTGGTATTTGAACACAAGAATTTACCTAAGAGAAGTATCTGTCTAATGTATGAAATATTCAAGCTGAGAAATTAAAATCAGAGGGTGACTGATATATGTTTTGTGCTAAAAACATACTATTGATAGTGCTACTGCTTTTTCTAACAGCACTCATGGTAAGCCTTAGGCATTTTCAAGCCCAAAGCTATTTCATTTATCTTGTGGAAGAAGCAATTTGCATATTGGCGAAGGCAAAGAAGGGTTGAGTAATCTTAGAAAAGATTCATTTTAACATAAACACTTCATCTAATGACTAAAACTTTTTTTTTTTTTCTTATTGGGAATTTTACTTTCAGAATGCTAAAAACTACTATTTTCAATATGGATAGGGATTGCTCACACCAGTGGTTTTAAATTTGCTGTTGAGACTTGGTCTCAAATTTGCTAGACTATATACTAGCGTTTACTAATTTTTCTTTTGGTGTTTGGGATTCTTATACGTGGAATGAATACAGTCATGTTATACTGTCTTAAATTACAATTTAAAAAACACCTGAGGATTCCTTTTACAAATATCTGAACTACTTAGGTATTGTTCAGTACAAAAGATCAGTTTGTTACTTCTTGCAAAAACAATAGAAATGGAAATCAAGTGCTTTTCTCTAAGAGTAAGGGTTCAACTAATACAAGATAGATGTAGAAAACTTCTGAAATTCACTAAAAATTCATACGGATGCCTCCTAGTTTTTAAGCCTTGCTTAAACTAAAATTATTGATCTTATGCTAATCTTTTGAAAATAAAATAGAGAAAGGGACAGTATATGTTTAACTTTGTTTTCCAGATCGTTCAGGCCCTTAAAATAGATCAAAAACAAACCTGTGATTCTGAGGAAAGCTGTGGGTCTAAAAGTGATAAAACTGGTATATTAAAAAACCTTCAGAGAACAAAAAATAAAAGGAGGATACAGTTTAGATCATCTTTTTGTTTGCTGTTTGGAACCAGGCTTGGAAAAGCTCCAGCGATTCAAAACACTACATTAGCACTTTCTGTGTACATACCCATTCTCGCTGCAGCACAGTCACAGAGTTTGGAAAGGACTGGACAAACAGGTTTTTTTCCAGCCCCCTGATGATAGTCTCAGAGGTAGCTAACAAAAAACTCAGTATACCAGAGGAGCAGTATTTGGAGCCTTAATCAGGTAAATTGTGGTTGTTTGCAGGTGAGTTTATTATTCTTAAAAAAAAAGAAGGAAGTGAAGATCTAGGTTTTTTATAATCTTGTTGTGAAAGGGAAAATGTAGCAAAACTGATACTGTTCTGTATCTTCATGTTGATAATTATGAAAGATGCTTTCAATCTTCACATTCAAAACATTGTGCAATTGCAGGTTGTGCTCCAGTTTAAGTCAACAGCAAAGGTCCAGCCATCTTTAAGGTGACTGCTTAAGGATACTTTAACTACTCTCATAGAGCAGCAGCAAAAGAATAGGTTTGTCTTCCTGGCTTACAAACATATTAATATTCTGGTTTATGGCCATAGCCTGGCTCAGTATCAGCCTTGAATTTGAACTCTGGAGTTTGTAATTCCTCATCATGTCCTCAGACCATTTGATCTAGACCTTGACATCCTTCCCTTCATAAAAAGGTGAGAAAAGAAATTAGTTTTAACATGAAATTGATTTCCTGAAATTCCATGAGACTGCTGCTCCTCATGATACTTTGCTAACAAGTTAACGATCCCATTTATTTTTTGATCAATACACAGCAAGGGACCCCAGTGACTTTCCTCTCAGGCTTTAAAAACATCTATAATTTTAGCCTTGAGGATGCCTTAAAAAATCGGAATGTGCCATCATTTTTATTCTCTTCTGGTGAAGAGCAGATACCTGCAGGTATAAAGGAGTTACCCATTCACCATATACTTGGAGACTTAACGATAGAACAGTTCATTGTATTTTGCTGTGTTATATTTGGACAAGAGGTTTTACTTTATATCATTAGCAAAAACTTGGTACTTCTGCTTATTTATTTCTTTAAGAAAAAAAGGCAGGGAAAGTGAATATACTTGGAGTTGAAGATTTTAAAAATTATTTATCTGTGCAATAAAAGAATGATATTCGATGAAGGAAAGCTATGAAAGATGAGATCTTTCCCACTGTTTATTGTAATATAATTTGTAATTGGGTTTTTTGTTTAGTATCAGCCTTGTCCAATTGCAGTGGAAACTGCAGCCAGTATGAAGAAGTAATCTGCTCTTGAGACCTATTCACCACTCTACAAGGCATTTTGTATGCATTTTATAATAAATATGAAAGACCCTAGTTATTCTGTAGTAATAGATGTTATGTCTGTCATGAGAATTTATTTTGGCTTAGCTTAGTGCCCACTATTAACACTTCAGCATTGTGAGAATATCCATATAAGTGCTGACATTTCACATTTGTAATTCTTGGAGCTGTCCTGTGTGGGGTTTGGAGTTGGAATTTGATAATCCTTGTGGGTCTCTTCCCACTTAGAATATTCTGTGATCTTTTCTTGTTCTTTTCTTCTTTGTAAATGCTCAGGACTGCAGACAGACAAAGCCATCTGCTGCTCTCTCAGATATGGTTTCTAGGAGTGAATTTAAATGGATGCTGAAGTCACTCCTGAATCTCCATAGAACAGTCAGCCTGAAAATGTAGCACTGATAAGCTTTTCTGTGTAGGGACGATTTAGAAAGCACTTACTGTCGTGAATAGTCCTTTCTTTCTCAGGCTCCCACAGTAACATGCATTTAGGTCTTGTGGCTACCTTTAAGCAACGAATGGCTCTATTGACTTCATGCACTAAAGTGCTTTAGTGGATCAAGTTTATTTGAGGGGACTTCTCAGCTGAGAAATGGTTTACAGAAGTAGATACATAGACTGACATGAATAAATCCCACTAGAACATAGGAGACGTAGGGGGACAAAAAATGTCAGGGGTAAGTAAAAATAGTTATGTAAGTAAAATTATTTTCTAAATTTGGATCTGGTATATTGATTCTGTCTCAAAGCAAATGCAAACACAGCTTCTGTTTATAACATGTGTGGAAAGGTTGCATATTACAGGCATTTGCTGTTTCCAGGTTATGGATGCATGGCTCCTTGGCTCCTGCTTCTATCACATCTTGCTGGAGTCAAAAGGCTTTGTCTGCAGAGACGCACAGTTTCCATTTCCTTTTCTGAAGCTTAGATTTTAACAGTCCATTTTGCTGAATTTTTCCCCTGATTGCTATTGTTATTCAAGTGTGCATCTGTGAATTATGGTATAAGATGTGATATGCCAGCTTGCGTATCACATCTTATAGCATGTTTCACATAGCTAGCTGCAACAGATTTCAGAAATAACCGTTTGAGCTCACCACCCTTTCTCAGTGATGTGATTAAAGGTAAAAAACCTGTTCCAGCCTCCCCCAGTTAAATGCTTTGAAGGGGAAAAGTCCTTTTTTTCACTTGCCTAGTGCATGCTGGTGGTCCTCTAGTGTGTGTTATGTATATCTTCTCTGTGCAGGTCTGTGTGGGACTGGTCCCCCTGTTCTGGAACCTTTGAAATAAATGAATTTGCTCTGGAGAAGCTGAAGCAAATGAGCTCTTTGCTGGGAAGCTGTCACCTGGTAGGAACATCCCCTGGGGAAAATGGACGTGACATGTGACAGCCACCTACATACACTTGCTAGGCAGGAAGATTTTGTTAAAAAATATTTGTGGTCTTTTTCAATAGATCAGTGCATATATCAAGAAATGAGTATGAAGAAATATCAATATTTTTTTTCTCCTTACTAAATTAGAGAGAAGGAAAGAGAAAAAATAATTTCTCACAGCTGTGTATCCACTGTTGTGGTAAACCTAATAATCATGAGCAAATATTTGAGCATTACCATGCTATTAGGGGTTAAATCATCAGCAAGAATACTAAAGTTACTCTGTCCTGTCATTGTAATGCAATTCCACACTTCTGACCACTTCTCAGACAGGACAGGAAAGGAGAACTAGTTTTAAGCTAATATCTGTATCAGTGCTTCAGGAGTTCTTGGTGTGCCTGGATTTGCCAGCACAAAACCCAAGGGATGGTGCAGTGAGAAAGCCTCAGTGAGCCCCAGGAGGTCTGTGAAGTTTGGGTGGGAGGGCAAGAAACCTGCAGGACATGTGGCAGAGACCCATGACTACTGTGGGCATCCCGAGGGTGGGTGAAGTGTGCTGAGGAAGCCACGTGCCCTGCAGTTTGCAGACAGCCAGGATATACCACATGTCATTCAGAAACCCTTAGAAATTGAGCTGGTGTTTACCTGTACCAGTTTCAAGTGCCTTCCTTATGTAGACTCTCAGTGAGAGTTGGACAGAGAACCTACCCCCCCATGTTAACTTATTTTGGAGAAATCTCAAAGACAACATAATTTCCCAGAAATGTATTATGATTCCCAATCTGTATGTTAGTTGTTTGCATCACAAATTGTGCCAAACCACCACCATTGTTACAGTGCAGGAAATTATGTGTTGTTTATAGGCATACTCTCTAGTCAGTTATTGATTTAAAGCAACCAATCTATCACAGAATTGCAGGACCTCTCAAAAATAGATTTTCTGCATGTGTAGCAGGGATTATTAAATTACTACAATGAATTATTTGTCCCTTTCATTTTTATTTACATTACCAGTTTCAATTCACACTTGTAGAACAGCATGTTTTACAAAACAAACTTTGCACAATCAGATAATATATTTTCATTATCTTTTACCTTACCATTCAATGTCCTAATTAAGTATCTGAATAATACAGTAGACATTAATTTTTTATGATACCTATAACAATTCTCATTTCATAAAGAAAAATAATATGTAAAGCAGTTCAATCCATGCAGCTCAGAAGACACACAAATGTATTGAAAATACCATGGTGTTTTTCACTACTCTGTGTTTCCAATGTGAAGAACCTGGTCGTTCCTTTTGGGACCCTTTTTTTTTACATCCCCTACACACTGGAAAGAAAATATGCCTCTTTCTGCATGTGGAGTGTAATTTAATTTAGAATTTAATTGAAAAATTTTAAAAATTAAATTTAAAAATTTAATTTCAAATTTAATTAAAATTAAATTTAATTTAGAATTTAATGCTTCCAGCAGAGGGACAGTCAAGTCTTTCAGCTTTTTGCCACCAAGAATATCAGAATTCTAGTGTGAGCCAGCATTGCGCCTGAGATTTTCTGTGCTTTCACACTGTTTCAAACACTTTCTTATACACTTACTTAGAAACAGGTCTGAGGCAAAGTTTAGAATATATAAGCTCTGGGGGGAAAAATGGAAGAACTGGGTGTGTTAAGTAAAGGTGTAGTAGAGATCTTCATATATGTAAAACAGTATGTGAATTAGAAGGAAATAAACTCTCTTTGTGTTAACTAGACATAAAAGAACATAAAATCATAAGTGGCAGTGAAGGACACAGGAATTTCTTTTTATCTATATAAATATTTAGACATTCTGGTATAGTCCTTAAGTACCCATTGATCATCAAACTTTAAGAATAAAGCAAGTGAAGTTGACAGGAATGATTGTGGTGCTCTTGGTCCCCAGTTACTGCAGGAATTTGGATGTCTCAAACTCTCTTCCAAAATGTTGTTGTATAGTGATGGTGAAATATGGAGTGGTTTGGATTGTAGTCTTTAGGTGTATATGCAGCAGTGTTTAATACAGCCATAAGAGCAGTGCCTACTTCTACAACTATCAAGTTCATTAAATTCATTCCTATAGTGAACGGTATACTTATTAAAAAAAAAAACAAAACGGTCTTCCAGAACTTGACGCAAAACAACCAAAGTGTTGTTGCATAAATGCATTTAAAATCTAGAAAACATAAGAAATATTTCCTTCGTTCCCATATCCATTACTTACTTTACTATCCTTTACCCTTTTACGAAAGAAAATTTTTTTTTTATTTCTGTGCATTGAATAATGGAAAGTAAAAGCATAATTTTTCTGTGGTGTAATGGAGTTCAAATATTTTCATTAAACATTGATTGATGTGAAGGAGAGATCATTTTCAATGGGGAGAATGTTCTTTTTAATGACACAATTGGGTTTTGGGGAAGAATGGTGTTTTTGGAAGGGAAAAAGAAAAACTGTTAGGCTGCCTGAGAAAGCAACATAATGTGGTTATATCTCGTAGCAAAATAAAATATAAATCAAACTCCCATGCTTAGTATATACTCATGGTATAATTTTCCCTGTTTCTCTTCAATTTTTAGCCTTAAATCTAGGATATGATGCTGAAGAAACATTACTGGGTTTTATGTTACTAATGAGCATGTACTGTGGATTATCATAATTTATTTCCCCTTGATTCTGGTACTTTCTTGACTGACTGGCAGTTAAAAGAAAACAAAGCAAAAAGACCAAAAACTCCCAAACCTCAAATCAGTTGCCAGGGTGTTAAATATATTGTGTACGTCCTCTCCTCTCATTTGGAAAAGAACAAAACAGCACAGATATGGCAAGGATGTCAGCAAAGTTCTTTCCCTTTTATGTCTCAGTCATTTCTGTAGTCTTTCAAGAAACAGAAATGGGTTCACTGACACTCTCAGCTAGCAGCTTGCCTTAAATCTTCTTCAAACTTGCCATTTGCAAAACTTTCCAAACTATCCAAGACTTTCCAAACTGTGCTATACTGGTCTGAGATGGGCCTCCTTTGGTTTCTCCTGGTGGGGAGCCCTTCTGTCTTGAACACAATCATTGACCAGCCTGCTAGACAGACAGGCAAGGGCACGAGTGGCTCTGTAGGCTGAGGGACAGAGCAGGAGCCATACAGGCTTCTCTGGTGCTATCAGAACCTCCTGCACACAACAATTGGATCGTGCACCAACCATCTGTTCCTGTGAATCTCCAGTTAAGATGAAAGCTGAAAAGTCCTCTTTTTGAGCCACACAGAGCAACATGTACTTCAGAATATATTTTGTCTGATAGTTGATCTGCCATCTTATTATAGCTGCAGATCTCCCCAGGAGACAATTGAATTTCTGTTTCTCAAATTCCTGAGGATTTTTAGTATACTGAAGGACTGAGCTATGGCATAAAATACAGCACAGTCCTATCCTCCATTTCCTTGTCCAATTCTTTCCCTCCAGTGCTTTTAATCTATTACTGTAAAGAATTTATTTTCCTGCGAAATGTTTTTTTCTGCTGTAATGTATCAGGGGAGAGACAAGAGCTCCAAATACACCAATAGACACTTTGCACGTGTTTGGATTTTGCTTGCAGAGACCACTGTAGGTGAAGGTTATAGGTTTCACTAAGACAGAGTGTACATAATGGTCTTTAAATGTATTTCACTAGTGTTTTTTTAAACTCCTATTAAATTAATTTTCTCAGTGGGGAGCTGAGCCACAGAGACAGTCTTGCCTTCTACCTAAGTCCTTTTCTAATGAATTTTACCATTTCAAAAAGATTTCAGAGTATTCACAGTATTTAGTCTCCTGGCATTTATCTAAATTATTGCTAATTCATTTTAGTTTCTCTGCTATTATGTTAGCCACTTAGAGAATGAGCATGTTTTGCAATACAAAAAAAGAAAAAAAAATACATTTTCTTTTTTCTTGAATTGTTACTAAATCACTTCATTTTGCAATCATTATTTAAGCTACATACATTTGAAAAGTATGAAATGCATTTCCTTCATTTTTAGGGTATAATCAAGTTTTTGAACTATACTTTTGAAGATGTAATCCTTTTTTTTTTAATCCTTTTGCTGGCTAGGCTATTTCCCTTTAAGAATGGGTGTCAAAATCCCTTCAGTTTGACGTCCTGAACGTATAGAAAAGAACGAACATATCCTTAGGGAAATTGGTTTTACCTCTCAAAAAAGGAAAGAAAAAGAACAGGAGAAGTTATTCCTTTTTCTACCCTTGTACCTTGCACTTTGAAAACACTTGAAGCTTGTATCTTATCAAGCTTCATTTTCACTGTTTAAAAGCACGTGTTTGATCATACGATAAATAGTTATGTTATCCATCCCTTTCTAAAATCCTTGTGAATACTAATCACTGCAACTATACGGGAAGAGCTGAAAGGGAGGCACAAATTTTATAATTTCTTTCATAGTTACAGGGAGTTACTCTCCAGTAGAGTTTTCTTAGCTTTTTTTTTTTTAATTTGTATTGTTCTTCTGCTGCAAAATCTGAGACTACAAACATTTACGTCTGAAGTTTCCATGTTTTCCTCCTTGTAAAACAAGGGGTGATAAAATTCCCTGCCATTAGGTAACTCTGTACAATGAAAGTATTTAAAACCGAAGTTGCACAGTAAGAGGTGTTACATTTGTAACGACACAGAGCTTTTATAAAAATCTTGTCTTGCATCATGTAATAGAGAAAAACCACAGCACACAAAATTATTACCTAGATAGATATTTTGGATTTCTTTTTCCTTTAATTCCCATACTCGTACTTTCTTTGTCACAGTACAGATGGGCAGCTATAAGAATATATTTAGTGAAAGTATTATTGGGGAAGAATATTTATCTGCATTCTCCTAATGCTCTAAAGTTTTACCTTTTCTTTTTTTTTTTTACAAAATTTAGCTAAGTAAAAGAAAAACAAAACCAAAATGAAAAAGGGAAAGGGTTACTTCATTCCTAGCAAATTAAACCAAGTTTGAATGGCAGAGAGGTACCCTCTGAGATGTCTTCTGTGCAGTTCAAGAACATTGCCATCTCCTGTAGCATTGTCCTCTTGATAGGATTTATTATAGAGAAAAATCTGCCCACATCTTGCCACACTCTTAGGTCCCTTCTCTAAAGAATGCTGCCAGGTTGAAGTAGAAGATAACCAAAGTTTGGTTATCTACAAAGCTTAATTCTACACTCAGCAATTTGCCATCTTTCATTTTAATTTCAATAGGCTTAAGGAGGGCACTTCCTTGTCAGAGTAAACCGTAGCAGTGCACCCCAAGTGCCAGGAAACCTTATGAAAATCTTCCTACCTATCAATCATCTTCTATGATTTTTGAGCAGTCTTGTTCTAGATTTTTTTCTGTTTCTGCTTGGTTTCCGACTGCTATGAATGGTGATGCAGGAAGTCTGCTTGGAACATTGTTAAGAAGAAGACAACAGCAACTTTTCCTCAAGGGAAAAACAAACAAAAAAAGGACCTGAAGATCTTCAGGAGGTGATTTACTGACCTGTACATTTCTGTGTCTCTGTGAAGCTCTTTTCCTAGGAACATCCAGCAGATATTCCGAAACATTATCAGGTATAAAGCACACAGATGTCATTAAGGGGCTTTATTTTTTTTTTTTTAATCACACAGTTTCATTACTTGCTTGTAAAGAGCACATCCTTATCCAAAAGTATGTTTAGTTTTATGAAATTCTGACTTTTAGCAAGAAGTATTAGGGGTAATGGGGAAAAGTTAAAGAAATAGACACATGCATTGTTGACTTTAATTAAAGTACTATTACTATTTTTATAGTAATATTCTGAGGAAATGAGACAAAATCTAAAAAAGCAGTGCTAGATAACTGCTTGTTTTATCAGTGGTTTTAGCTGTCTTCTGGAAACTGTCTTTGTATATTTTGTTGGTAGGGCACTTCTTCTTATAACCTGAATTTGAGGTATACTCGCTCTACTAAATGTAATGTGCTGCTATGTTGATAATGGTGGTGCTTTCTATCTAAAAATTGCTATAAATTTGAAAGAAATTGTCTTGGATTTGCAATAATATTTCCAAATGTTATTCCAGTATCTGAATGCCATACCTATGCCATGTGGCACAATTCTCACTCAGACAGCAAAGGCTTCTTCCTCATTTTTCCCTGCTAGAGGAGAGGGACATTTGAGAGTACAGGCAATTTAGCTGACAGAGAACGCTGACACGAATGAAAGCACAAATACTGTGTCTCTGTGCTGTAAGAAGAGCACAGGGACAGTGGTGTGTCAAGGGATGGGGGATGCAGGCACATCTGACTGGGAAGCTGCACAGTCACCTGCAGATGGGGAGCTGCTCAACAATCCTGGTTTCAGTCCTTGCACAAGGGCTCCCCCAGCAACAGAAATGCCTCCTTGTCTTTCTGCCTACAAATTTGGCAGCTGAATTTTATTTTTAAAATATTAATCTTCTAAAATACTAACCTTTTAAAAATATTAACCTTCTATGAGCACCAAATATTATCAACCAGCCAGTCTTTCAATATCTCATTTGATAGACATTCAGGAAAATACTACTGCTTAAGGTTTTTAAGAAGAAAAATGCTTTTTTTTTTGAGGGATTCTTGTATTCAGTTTTTGCACAAGTTTAGTGAAAACGGAGTATCTCATAATAACCCAAGCAAAAATTATTTGTCAGTTTCCTAAATGTAATGTTACCTTATGTCAAACATATTGGTCAGGTCATGAGAGGAATCTTATAGAAGATAATTCATAAATTGTCCTGAAACTGGGTGGGGTGTTTCCAAAGTAGTTAGTCTTTGATATATATCCCAAGAGTGTTTATGTGGAAGAAGTGTCAGTCTGTACAAAATTACTTTCACAAAACAGCTCCCACTGAATGTAAAGGCGTTTGATTTTTGTCTGCTAGCCTGATGGCATGAAATGAACCTGTGAGTATGGCAACCAGTGTGTCCTGGATTTTTAGGACAAACTATGAGATGTCCGGCAGTTTCAGCTTTGAGATCAATATCTTGTGAAATCTTAAATCCTATGAGGTTGAGGAAATGGAGACATTAATCTATAAATGAACTTGCAACATATGAAGATTGCCTTGACTTGGAGTGATACTTATTTTCTTCAGGAGAGAACTCCTTACTCTCCTTTTTCTGTTTGTGGAAAAGTAAAATCAGTGAGTCTGAGCTCTTGAAGTAAAGCAAAAAACACAGAATTCAAAAAAATGAAAATTCTGACTGTGTGCCATTCATATATTCCTGTCTTAATTCAGAATATATAGATACTGTGAATATCTTTGATGTTTCTTCATTCTAAATCACTAGAAATATAATAGATGCACTTTGTTGCTATTACTACTCAAATACTGATAATTTAGATGCAATTTTCCTCCATAATCCAGAAAGCAGTCTCCCTCTTTCCCCCGCCTGCAGAGCCTGCATTGTAGAAAGAAAATAACATTGAAATATTTATTGAAATGTACACGTTGAATGGTGGAATTGGTGTAGCAAATAGCTGGATCACTGGTGCAGAACAGTGTGCTTTTAACACTGTTCTATAAATGTTAAAATAGTTCCTACAGACAGATGGTGGTTAATAAGTTTTCATTTATTTCTCTTTACTGTGTCTGTAAACAGGTATTGATTAAAATAGTAAGTGCTACTGGATTGAATATCTTCAGAGATGGTGTCTTACTCTGGAATGCGATAAGAGAATTTTAGAAAAGTCAACTGTGAAAACAAATTATCTTTTGAGGTCTTTTGTATTGAAACATTATCTTTGCCAATGGAGGAGATACCAGGCATTTTTTATTTATCCCAAGTCTGTGACTTTCATTATATTTGCTTTACATCATTGTCTATATTGTGGAATGGATTTGCTCTGGCACCAAGTTTAGAACTGAGTACTAGGTTTAATATCATAATTTTCTTCCTGTGATGTGTGAATGCAAAATAAAATTTTTGGGGCATCTTTAAATACACACAAATCACAAGCACTTGTCCTATTTCTCACAGATTTTAGCACAATATCCTTGTGATCCACAAGCCCATTCATAAGTAGAGTTTCATATGATAATAATTCTCCTTTGGCCTGGGATACTGTATGTCAGCTTTTATCCTTCTAGCTAGAGCCTATTGCCAGGTTACTTAGTTTCTAGCACTGCTATTTTCAGGAGGCATAAGGCAAAGGTGGCTTAATGTTTTCTGTAGTCAAGAAATGCTGGAAGTCTGTGACATCAGGATTTTGGCACATGTTGCTGTGGCAGTGAGCTTCAATAGGCACAGAGGTGTTGTAACTCATGCCTGTGGCTAGAAAAGCAGAAAATGTACCTTGTTAGGTGCTTTGTTCTTGGACCATTGTGCAAGGAGCAACTGCAGCCTGATCCCCAAGTTCTGTGTGAGTTAAAATTTCCCAGGAATACTTTGTGCTAAATGGGGACAGAAGTTGACAAAGTGCAACTGGTGCTGACAGTGAACATCTTGAAAAATCAGCAGCTGTGCATTAAACCCCCAAGTGTCAGCAGCTACACAGGAATCCTTTATGGTCGCTGTAGGTTATACCTGACACAACACTGTAGCTCCTGTCAGGAATGGTTTAAAATGTTTCCAGCCCCAAGCAAAGAAGCAGGAATGTGTGTGTTGTAGCTGCATCAATTACACTGGTTCACAGCACTGAAAATTCATCTTGAAAGTGAGGAACATTTAAAACAAGACCTCAAGTCAAATTCTTTTAAAAAATAGGATTTATTGAAGTCTTTGTCTTGTTGTCTTTTCTATAATTAGATAATGCTTTGAAAGAGCATGGTAAATAATGAGAAGCTGATTCACACAGGGATAATTTTAGCAACATTCCTGATTCAGACTTACTGCCAAAAACATGCAAAGAGCAGAAAGGTGCTAGAAAACTCCTCCTAGCTTGAATTCATTATCTTCAAAAGCACTGGATACATCACATCTTGAAAGCCTCATATATTTTATTTCTAAAGAGTGTCTCAATATTTTCAGACAGCAGTTGTTACTGTGAACATCTGGAACTTGATGTGAAGCTGTGGCACATGTAAATCACTACAATATTGTCTATAGGCAAGAAACGGTGGTACTGAAAAGTTAATGACAAACAAACTAAATGCACTCTAGTCATCAATGATATTTTCATCTCCTTAGGGTTTCTTTCAAAACCTCCTAAATTACGGTCTGGTTGAACATGTTATGGCTCACGATGGGAGAACAGAATAACAGCAACATGGTAAAACAAATTTTGCAAATGTGAATACAGTATTCAGTTCTCTTTACAAAATGAGACTTTCAAGAGGTTAATGGAAATACTGCGTGCATCAATCTAAAGGTTTTGTGAAGCTATCTTAGTTTGGGGACATAAAAGCTTTCTATATACAAAATCTTAGTGCCTTGCTAGAATTTTCAGCCAGCCATAGATTCAACCAGTTTGTCCTCTCCTGTCTTTGGCATAAGCTGGTGTCACATGCCTGAATCATTAAAAATTGCATAACTAACTAACATTTATAATGTGACATCAGTCAAAGAGAGGTATATTGTTCCTAGTAGTTTGTCTGTATCAAGATGATGAGGTCCTGGTGGAGCCAGGGCACAGTAAATAAGTCCTTCACATTCGCATCATTCAAACTGAGAGACTTCCATGGGTGCCTGAGCAAGAGCTGCAGGCAAGTCGTGCATAAATGTCCTTGTGCATAAATGGGTACTTTATCCACACAGTGTATCACAGAAGTGATGTCACTCTCACATCACAAAATGTTTATCAAAATTAAAAATACTTCCTAGTCATAAAGAAATATCCCAATAGGAATTTCACAGGGCAATTCACATTTAGCCATAATTGATGTCTCAATGTCACAATTTCATTGAGGATATTTCTTTTTCTGAAGACAAAACTTGTTATTGTCTCAGCAGATTAATTCCTGTTAATTCTTTTACCCTGAAGCTTTTGATAATAATCATGAACAGGTCATTTCTGAGTCTTAGCTTTTTGGAAAATCTAGCATTCTAAATTAAAAATATTTAATTTGGAAAAACAGACAATGTAAAGCTGACTTAGGTATATATGATGTGCTTTTTTCACCTTTGCTGGTGCTAAGCTGTTTCATCTAGCTTTCTCACAAATTCTCACTGGAACTAAGAGCATGATAAAAGTAACAGCTTCTATCCCAGAAGTAAAACTGCAAACTTGGGTGGCAGTTACACCTCAGCTTGTTGCAAAGGAGGAAAAAGCTATAATTTTGGTGCTTAGAGTGAAAAAGTTAGATGTCCTTTGAAGAATGGTTTCTGGTGGGACTTGGCAATTGTACAAGCTAGTTGCAGTGTGTGACAGCCTAGTGAAGGTAGTTTAGATATTTCTAAGTGAAGTAGCCATGGCACTGCAAACAGGATGATTTAAGCCAGACTGACATGTCTGCTAACCAGAGCTAAGTCAAGAAGTGCTGTCTCACACATCATTCCTCTGCACAGTACAAAGCACAGATTCCCCAAAAAATCTCTTGCCTTTAGCTTGTCTTCTCTCAATCCCAGCCGTACTGAACTAATGCTCTAACCTGTCTATAAAGCTTAAAATAGTTTTACTCTATCTCCAAAATGAAGCTTTCTCTGAAACAGGTAAAGAACCATTGCTCTATTCATACCCATATAAAATATTTTCCACGGCTCTTGCCTGCCTGCACAGAAACAAACATAGATGACTTTTCATTTCCACTACCTCAACTACCCAGTGCCCTGAGAGAGATGAAAGTAGACCAGGAATTTCACCTAGTCATTTGTTCACATAGATATAATACTGAAATCTTACACCAGTGTTCACATCAATGAAGATATTTACAAATAGTTTTCATTGGTTTGACTTCTGTGGGTTGAGTGTTTCAATATAGCCTTTATACAGTAATATGAGGAGAGATTACATCAATGTCATTTTTTTATCAGATTGTCATTAAAGTGCCTGCTTTCAATATGCACAGTGTCTATGGCAACTCTTCACAGGCTACCACCAGATTCTCTGCCTTAGACTTGTTGTCACCAGGAATTATAGAAGTGATGAGCTCAGTCAAAATGTGCTATACAAGTGGTTATCTCAATTTTCTGGTTCAGCAAATTACATTGCTCCAGAGGTTTTGTGGTAATGGTTTACTGTAATACAATGTAAAATGTAATGATGTGGAGAATATTGGTGAGCAGCTAAAGGCCAAACTCATGGAGCTGTTTTAGCTAATTCAAAGGTAGTATTTGAGGTTGTAGTAACATCCTTTTATACATTCAGTTCTAAATATAAATGCCCTTATTCAGTCAGAAATAACATGCAAAATATGAAGTGCTGGTATCTCTGGTAATCATAAACAGTTTCTTCTCATTGGCCAAACTGATAATATTTCAAAGGTTTTCAGACTTTACTGAAGCACTCTTGATAACTTTCATGGACATTTACACTGCTAAAGCTTCAATATTTTGGTTATAAAGCAGAAGGTGTTGACAAGAGGGAAGACTGATTCAGACTCTAATTTTCTTAGGATTTCAAGTGCTAGACAGTGTTGAAAGATGTAACTGGAAGAACTTTTTCTTACTAAAATCATAAACTGTATATTGGAATAAGCATATAGATATGAAATTGAAACCATGTAAACAAAAAGACCAACACAATGCCTAGTAACAAAACAAGTATGAGTATGAAAACAATGTCATGAATCTTGGACACTTCACATGTCTCTGAGAGCTCTTTACAAAAGAACGAGTTTTGAGATTCCTTTCACCTCCAATGACTAACAAGTAAGGTTTTTCTTAAGCTACTTTGATATCAGAAGCACCAGCTTGGCTTCAGATGTTGCCTTTGTTGACTCTGTGTCCATAAGTAATTCTAAAAGTTTCCATTAAATTTTCTCACTCTCTCCCTTTATTCCCAAGTCTCTCTCTACATTCTTTTTTGACTGCTGTTTTCCCTCTGTTTTGTCTTTCCTATTCTATTTCCCTCCTGGTTCCCTAGGGAGATGAGGTTCATGGTAGTTAAATGATTCATAGAAAGAGCTAAAAACCAAAGCTAGCAGGTCTGGGAGTCTAACACAATAGGCTGAAACACCGGGCTGCTTTCAAATTTCATCTTTCATCTTGCCATGCGCCAGCTATCTGCCAGTTAATGCTCTCAGCTTGGATGTTCCCTTGGATGCTCTTGCCATCCTGTTCCAGATGGCAAGAGAGTTACTCTGAATGGTAAAATACAGGATCATAGACAAACCAATGTTTTTACTGGGTGGATGTGCAATATGAATTATTAAGGAACGAGTGAACAATAATGCCTCCAGTAAGATGACTTTTACTAAAATTTAAGTGATTTTTAGCTTAATAATAGAAAACCAGTTTGAAGTGTTAACACTGACTTGAGCTTACAGTTTAGATACAAACAATCAAAAGGAATTTTGCATAGCACAGTGATGTCTTTTTTGTTTGTCTGGGAAATCTAATCCATGCATTTATATTCATCAAAGGAAGCTTTTTGCAACGCAGTGTGTGATCAAAGTCCAAAGTCCAAATTACATATAGTACTTTTGCAATATCTTTATGAAAAGGAGGAAGAAAAATTCATAATATGATCTTCCCTTCTTTTACCTCCAAAGGTGCCAATATCGCTGACAGGAAAGGATTAGATTATGTAGTAAATGGAAAGGAGGATGAAAAACCTTAGATAAGGCATCCTAAGAATTAAATAGACCTCCCCAGAACTGAAAAAACTATTTAAAAAATCTAATTAATAATTGTGTTTCTCTACCTTCCACCTTCCCCAAATATTCTTGAACAAGGATTCCAGATCCCTTAGTCCCCCATATTTCTTACTTGTGGTAGCCCATCTATTTTGAGAATCCCATCCAAAAATGGTACTCAAGCCTCTCTCAGCAGTAATTTGACTATAGACTGTTTATATTTCAAGGCCGTGCTGAAGCTAGGCAGATTTAAAGGTCTTTAATGACAGGGGAGTTGAGACCAGGTGATCTTTAAGATCCCTCTCAGCCTTAACATTCTACAGTCCTACAACTCTACGAAATGCAGCATCATTGTTTAATGAAACTTATTGATTAATGCAATCTTTAAATGGTTTTGGGTGGAAAGGACCTTAAGGTTCCTTTAAGGGACCTTGGAGATAATCTAGTCTCAGCCCCCCTGCCATGGCCAGGGACACCTCCTATTTAAACAGGTTGTTTAAGGCCTTATCCAACCTGGCCTGTAGATCATACAGGGGTTTTTTTAGGTGGAATGGATATAAGTCTTTAGGAATAAGATTAGGAGGCTTGAATTCTTCCTTAGATGGAGAGACAGTGACTTCTTTCAGTCTTGGCACAACTACGCAGATTTTTTTGAGAGTTAGAAATGGAAATAGGACTAATACCCAAACCTCCTTGGAATACTTATTTGCAAGAAATATCACCATTCTCTTCTAAATATTAGAAGAATTT
This sequence comes from Geospiza fortis, assembly GCF_000277835.1. Taxonomy (NCBI): domain Eukaryota; kingdom Metazoa; phylum Chordata; class Aves; order Passeriformes; family Thraupidae; genus Geospiza; species Geospiza fortis. The sequence continues at coordinate 1,157,379 of NW_005054364.1, forward strand.
ACTTCGCCTTGCTTTCACATTTCCTTTGTCTTTTCCACTGGACAGAATGAGCTCAGAAATGTTCTTCTCAGTTGCCAACTTCCTCCTCCAGACACGTTACAGTGCCAGGTTTAATCTAGATCTGCATGTTTGAAGGAGCTGCAAATAAACAATGAATATTCTTTCACATCAATGTAAGCAGAGGATAAATATGTTGAAATCAGTGAAGCATAAATGTGGTAAGACAGACAAAACAGGTCTAAGAATGGAAAAGTGGTCATCTCTGCTCAGAATATTTTACTTAGTTCTTGAAGAAGATTGGTCTGTATTTTGAAGCATTATCAGTAACAGCTACCTTCAACAGAAAAGTTTAGAGAGATGGAACCAATGAAGTGACTTTATTTTGCCATTTATTGCATCAAGAATATTTATATGTTCAGGAATATTGATATATTCAAGACACACAGGAATTCTGCCTTTTCCATGTCTTCAGCTGGGAGAGACAAGCAGTGGCATATACAAAATCATTTTTTATATGCCCCTGTTTGCTAGTATGGATGAAGGCCCAATTCTCAACAACTCTGACAAAATCATTCCATCTTCTATTCTGTTGGTAAAGTGCTAATAAGACAAACTCTATAAATGAACTTTAAGGCTCTTAAGGAGTCAAAAGTTAGCAGGGAGAATTATAAAATTAATAAAAGAGTAAGATTCCAGCAATGAGCTGGAATTACTGGAAGGAAAGTTGAAAGAAGTAGGTTAAAAATACATGAAGGCATGAATCAAAATTGTATAAAACTCAGCTGTTTGTGGAAGTCAGAGGAATAGGAATACACTTACTGGTTAATAGAGTGCACTGGTTTACTCCAGCAAAGTCTCATACATCTCTATAGGCAGAAAACAGAGTGTTTTATTTGTTGCTTGCTTGATATAAATTTTCTTTTTTAACCTAAGGCATCTTTTGCTGGGTAGCCCCTTGACCATTTTTGGATGTTTGATTTTATTTAGTACAAGTCAAACTGGCAGATTCTGACCCTTTGTAAGATTTCCACAGTGTGTTTACTGTTATATATTACTTGTGCCTAATACTGGGGAAAATATTTCAGGAATGAGCCCTAGTGAATCAAAATTATGGTGCTTTATGCTATTTTAAGGATATAAAATACTAGAGCAGAAACAGTCTTTTAACTATGCTTTATGGTTATCCTACTAGATCATAAAATATGTATTAGTCTACAACAGACAATGCTGCAAACAACAATAAAAGTGAACAAAAAATTATAACTTTGGGACTAGAAACACGAAAGATAATTCTATAGAAACACACTTTGTTTAATTGATGGTCTTAATTAGTATGAAAGATTGCTTATATTTAAGCAGAGAAATCTAGGAAATTTGCTTTGAAACACTTGTTTTATAAGTATGAAAACAGGCAAAAAAAAAGTTTACATTTTGCTATTTACCTAGTCATCATTCCAAGTTTCATTAAAAAAAAAAAAAACCCAAACAAACAAAAAATTGAACCCCAATGCATTCTTTTGCACTTGCCAACTACTTTAAAACACAGGTAACATGAAAGATAAAGCAGCAGTGGATTCAGTAGCAACTGTAAACATCTTGCTTTTGCCAGTGACTAAGGACTTTTTAACCATTATCTCATTAGTTTCTGTGGATTGAGGAAATAAATTTATCTTTTAATACATGTCAGAAAATATAATAGGAGACCTGTGCATGATAGGAGGTTGCAAATCAGTGCCCCCTAAGAGACACCTGAAATAAAAGTACAGACTCAGAAATTATTGGATTCCATAAGGCTCATAAAAGTTACTAAGCAGATGATAATTGGAATCGGGTTTTCCTGTGATCTCCTCTTGTAGAATCTCAGATCACATGCAAGAAGATAGAAGAATGTTTCTCCCATCTTGTCTTTACCCACCCCCCATCCTCAGCATCATGGCTTGAAACTTCTTGATTTTTTAGAGTAAAAATAAGCATCAGGAACTCTTTGCAATGTGAAAGGAAATCACAGGACCTTTCTTTCAGCTTACAGCATATGTTCAGCCTCATTGCATTCTGGTTCTCTTTCCAACCACTTCTTCTGTAATCATAGCCAAAGGCTGACCCTGCCTATTTCCATATGCTTGGGAAGAATGCAGATAGATAGTGTAAGTAGTTCAACTGTCTAGGGAACACACCTCTCTTATCCCTGATTCTTTTTGACTACCTTCCAGAAATCAGACCTTCTCCAAGCAGCATCTCAAGCAATGAACAGATTGTTTAATTTTGATATATGCTTGCAAGCATTTGGCAGGATCCAGCCCATCCAAAAGAGGATCACATTGTGTAAATATCAGCCCTGCACAACTGCAGCTCAGTCTCCCAAGGGGGTAGACTTGCTTTTTGGGAACTGGTGGACTCAGATGAATAATTTCTAGATTCTTTTAAATGCTTTAAGGTGTAGTTATTGATAACTTAATGAGTAAAAGAAGCACGTTTTTTGAGGCAGCACTGGCTTTTAAAGAGATTACTACATTCCTACTACTAATTTAATAGAAACAGACATTTGTCCTTTGCAGGTAGACTTTGAGAAATTTGATTCTCATTTTAAGTGAAGAGCATAATTTTTAATTGAAGCATGGCTATGCAACACTGAGTATCTCATGAGCAGTTTCTAATTAAGGAAAAACGATGTCAGTCTGAAGTGGAAGTGTCTCATTTAGGTATTAGGCTCACAGTCCTAAGAGAAGCCGTGCAGTATCACTGCTAGCTGGCAAACTGGCTGTTTGAACTGTAAGGCCCAAAGAAGTTTAGTGATTTGTTAATGCAATTTAATGCATTTACAAATGCATTAATTAAAAACCTCCCAAAACTCACATCTCCTCTTCCCACCGTGGGAAAAAAAAAAAGCAAAATAAAAAAAAAAGAGCTATTTTAAAAAACCCACTCCCCTTATTTTTAACTTAACTTGTAAGAAATTTAATAGATTGAGCTTGCAGGTGAAATTTGTGTAGCTCTTCCTTTTGTTTTTGCTCTAGATATCTTAGATTTTGCATCTTGTGTATTTGAACAACCTCAGCAGACTCATTTCATCATCATTTTGCTCAGTAAGAAAGCCTACAAGTGAAATAGAAAAGCTTTCACAAACGAAAGGTCTTCAAGGATCTAATAAGAAAGTAGGATCTGTAAAACACAGAGTGACTAAAAGGCATCTTGTGCATGAGTGTATCATAACCAGATTACTTTTTCACTGAGTACTAAGCATGAGCCTTCCAACAACTGCATTAGGCCCACAGTGAGATCTCTAGACAAAGGAAAATCCCAGCTGCTGGTCTCCTTGGGAACAGGACAGAATAAAAGGATGTGGCCCACCAGATTTTGACTGCAGAACATTTTGGTTTAATGCTTGTGTTCACCTGCATGTGCTTGTTGCTGGTTTTATTTCTTTTTTTATCTTTGGAGGTATTTGAAATGTTTTTTGAAAGGTGAGGTAAATCTTAGGAAGTACACATGAATAAAAGCAGAGCTTTTTGGTATTTCTTCACAGTATGCTGGTATGAAATAAAAATGCCAAGGATCAATCAAAGGAAAAAAGATGCAACTGTTAGTATTGTTATTTTTCTTCTAATATTTGTGCGAACTACTTCATATGAAGGTTTCCTTCCACTGCATGATAACGTGCAATGCAAATGCTTACAGTATACACTCACTGCAAAATGTTGGTGTATTTATTAAAAAAACTCCATCTTGCCATCAGTGTTCAGCCCTGGATAGGGGTTTGGAGAGAAACTCCCAATATTTAAACCTTTCTATTAAAATAGAAATTAACATTCTGTCTTGTTGCAGATAAACTGGAATGTAGTACAAAATAAAAGCTTATACATATTTACTAGGGACATAAAAACTATAAAATTTGCCTTTTTTGCAGTAGCATTCTGTGGTCTCTAATTGTACTTTATGGAGTATTTGTCCATAGTATGATCTATTGTTTTCAAAAAAAGTCTGAAAATGACCGGTTTATTTCAAAGCAGGTTATTCTGGTTTATTTTCCATACACAAAAAATCAGCCTGTCCCTTGAGGCTTGAAAATTATTTTGCGACTGTTAGAAAAATGGAAAAACTGAAGAATTACGATGAAAAATATCTTCCATCCCTCTCTCTTCAATAATTTTCCTCTTAGATTGTCTACCAATTTTTTGCTCTCCATCCCATCCAGTAAAGAATCATGAAGTCTCATTTCACTTACATGTGATACACAATGGAAATAGAATAATTCAATCTCGTCCTTATTTAGCTGGAGAGACATCAGCAAAAGAGAAATATCATAGCAAAAAGTTATTTTCCTTCCAACTATCAAAATGCTCAGTAACAGAATGGCTAAAGTAGACCATAAAAACGAATTCTGATAAATGTTTTCCTGAGCACCTACCGACCATGGATAAAATTATCATTTCCAGGGAATTCACATTTTCATCCCAAGTCCCTCAGAATGAAGACACAAACAGCCAGTGTAAATATTTTTGTTAGAAATTAGTTGTTATTGGAGAGAGAAGTCTTATCTTAGGTTTTAATTAATTCTTATTTCAGTTAAAAGTTAATTAGAAAGAAATCATGTTCTTGTAAAGTATCATTGTCTAATTTCTGATGTAACATGTAGCTTTAAGAGGAATTTTGTAAACCACAAGAATTCCTTTGATTTATATCATATTCTTGTTTGTGAGTAGGGAGAGGATCATGGTTGATTTGAGTGTGTATTTAGAATCCAGGGGAAAAAAATCTAAATTACAGACACTTTGCCAAATGAACTAATAATGCTTGAAAAGATAGACAAGTTTTTGTGCCCCACATGCCTTATGGCTTCTACATTTCCTTTTTTTTTCCTTTAACATACTGAAAATTCTTCTTTAAGTGAACAATGTAGTGAATAAACTGAATGAAAAAGTTTCTGTTTGATGAGAGAAGAATAGACTGCTCTTTATTCTTCTTGCCAAGGAGTTAATTACTACATTGGTATGGTTGGTTGTTAGGAGTTTTACTCTCAAAGGCAGTCTGCTACAAAACAGATGTGTTTTTGCCATCTGAGAGAATAATAAGTTCTGTGGGAAAGATGAAAGTAGCAAGAAAATGTCTGTTTTTAAGAGTTCCTAGACTGTATGGCTTTCACCATAAGCTGGTAGATGCATTTGTTTCAATTGGCACTTGAAGAGAAGTAAATTAAAGGACTTTGAGTGTGCAGGAGTGAAAATGCTGTAATGTTGCAACTTGAGAGCAGTTTTTCAGCAACCTGGGTGCTTCAAAACTGTAATTTTGATTAAAATATTGGCAGAACTACCAGTCTAACTAGCTCCCAGTGGATATTCAGTGTCCTAAAATCTTATTAACTCCATAACAGCCCGCAGCTGAACAGAGCACTGTGGAATATGTGTCCTCCAAAGAGAGATTAGAGGATAGTTGTTAATGCTCAAATTTGAAAATAATGTTTTATTTTTTAATGCGGCACACATGTTCCTAGTCTCCACGCTGTACATTCTAGCTCAGTTATTGCTAACATGGAGATAGATATATATCTATATAGATAGATATAGATAGATAGGTAGATAGATATGTATAGATATATACGTATGTATAGATATATGTATATGCAGATATATATACACACAATTTTATTTATTTCTCAGGAGTTGCATGACTTCCAGAGGTGAGTTTCACCTAAGTATTGCCATCTCTTCAACTTTTTTCACATGTTTAAGGATTTTTTGAAAAAACTTTCTCTATGCCTTTCATATAACATAAAATTATACATATATAGATATATAAAGATAGGGTCCAATGGGTGCAGCCTGTGTCATGAATCAGGTCTGGAATGTGATGAGCAGTGGTCGTGCAGAAGGCTGGCACAGAGAACGAGATTGCAGGCACAAGATCATACTCAAATCAGGGTATTAATATTCTCAAGCATTAACTACAGATATGAATAAATCTTGCCTTACTTGCCTATTGACCATTCTTGGCAAACTTGCTGAGATTTCCAGGATTTTGGAAACCCATTGGTTCTTTCTCAGCCTCTGGAAGCCCCTGTAGCACCTTTAATTTAAGGATTTGTAAGACTGGGCATTAAACATTGGGGAATATTGGACAACAATAGACACATTTGTCATGTTCTGAATTCCCTTCAATATAAAGTGATTTTGTGGCAGCAGTTTTTGCTTTTTGGAATAAAATACAGGGATGACATGATTAATTTTCTGAAGGAACAGTAACATTTCTCTGAAAGAAGACTAACATTAGCCCATGTTCTCCCCAAAGGTGGCTATAATGGCCTTGGGTTAAATATTGCTTCTAATAAATCAAACTTCTTGTTCAGTTTTGCTCAGGATTGCTTATACTTATAACTCCATCTCTTGAGACATGAGCAGATGTCACTTTCTGTATTTTTTTATCTCTTGTATAGAAAATCTAAATTATAAAGGCTTATCACTTCTTTTGTTTTTCTTTCAGTCTAATCAAGATTCTATGCTTCCTGCTTTTCATGTTAGAGATTTGACTGCCACACTGAAAACCACATGCATTATTCCAGCGCACAAAATTCAATTTTCTCTTGTCTTGTACTGCTTCAATGACTCCTCTTAATTCTGTTACACAAGAAAAAAAAAAGGAATAGAAAGGTAAAAGAATCTTCTGAAGTATTGCATGAGCACATACATTCCTTTCTCGCTTGATGTGACAAGTGAATAGAGAAATTTATACCCATAGGCACTTCACTTTATTTCAACTTGTTAGCATAGAGAGTGATTTAGTGCATTATACTGGTAATAAAACCATATTTGTTGCGGGTCCTATTAATAAGCAATAACTATGTCATTTTTAACCACCCTCTCTTATTTGCCTTTAGGAAGAATATTTAAAAATCTGAAAAGAGTATTAAAAAAAATCCAGTGGAAAAGTTGCAAATAAAAAATGTTTTTGTTGAAAGGGGGAATATTGCAATTTCAATTAAAGCATTCGAATAACATGAGGAAGAATTTAAAGAGCAATTTAAAAAATGCCTATTTATATTCTTAATGTAAAATTTGGACAAAATATAAAAAGGTATATTCTAAATTAATGTAGATGGCAAAAATATTTACTTCAGAAGTCAAAACTTTACCATTTTCAGAACTAGATATTTATCTTGAGATTCAAAATTGATTTTTAACAAAGTTCTATAATATTTGCTTTGGTTGTGATGTTTTTACCTCTTGAATTTCTCACAGAATTTTTTAAGCAGTTATAATTACATTTAGATCATCAAGACCAATTCAGATCTCTATCAATTGAAAGGTTATCCAAATTATCCTTTTTATTGTCATTTAAACAATTCAGTGGAGTCTTCATGCACAATATTTATGCATGGTCCTTGTTAAAAATGGGAAGAAAATACTTGATTAATATAAAACTCATAGAAATTCCTCTTACAGTAAGACTTTGAAAGTGAAATTATTTTCCTATCAGGGATGTCACTAATCTCCTGCCTTGAAAGACTAAATGCACCATTCATCTGTTTTTCTTTTTTTAATTAGCATTTAAAACATCATTTTTTCCCCCCGCACCTTGGCAAATATAATATATAATTGTTGTTTATTTCGTAAAGGACTGCCATCGAACACTAAGAATTGTGGTTGATTTCTGGAAGCATATGTTTCTTGGGATAATTATAGGGTGATCAAGCCCTGCCATAAATTGGCAGTTCCACAATAAAATAAAGCCCCAAGGTGTATGCCATTGCAGCTTCCTTGCTGGGTGGCTTACATAAGCTCTGCTCTTATTTGTTAGCCAGTGTGAATCTTGAAGATTAGCAACTCCTAAGACAAGGACTGAAATATGCTTGCTGTGTTAATGAAGTCTCAAAATCACAGTATGGAAGAAAGCTTTCTTTGAAGTGCTGATAAATCCCTTCGTACAGATCATTGCCTGCAAGGAGAGGAATACCACTTAGGTACAGAGATAAACCCAAAATATTTAGTCTGTAACAAAAACAAGCTAAACAAATGATGTCATTGTACAGTGCCAGTATCACATTCAGTCTGGGTTTTGCAACACAGCAAGGGGGAGATTCTCCTCTCTTCTGGCCAAAAAATCGTTTTTTAACCCAGAGGTAAAAGTTGTGTCACTGCCCCATGCAATTATTTTCATATGGACATTGCAGAAATATTTCTAGTGCTATTGCATGTTAGTAAGCAATAGTGCTGTGTCCTCAGCCATTTTAACATTCCATTTTCCTACATTTAGTCCTCTTTTATCAGGCTTACAGCATTATACCTGTTTGTGTCATAACTTTTGTAGGTTTACTGAAATATTAGCAGTGTTTTCATGTAACTTCAATCTTAATTTATATTAACTTGAATCTAATATGACAGTAACATCAAAATATTAATCTGATTTTATACTCATGCCCTTCTGGTCATCTAGCTTCACTTTCTTTAAAGTAGGAAGAAAGGCTGAATGAATTAAAGTACAAGGTTAATTAAAGCATCAAGCTAATGTTTCATCCATCCTATTCATAAAGCCCATTTCACAGTCTTATGACCCTGACTTGTGCCATTCTAGACCAGTCTTTTGAACTTAGTAGATGGTACAATATGTGTGAAATAGTGTAAAACATCATAAGGTTAGGTGTATGATCAAGCTGAAAAGAAAAAGAGATTTCAAAGAATTCTTTCATCTATACATAAAGTAAATCATACTTCCTCGATTTATCTTCTGTTTGAATTTTTATTTAGCTATTCTTGGGAAAATTCCTTATGTCCCAGAACACCTTTTGTTTAGATAGAAGGGGCAGTTATTCAACCTTCTGTTCTTTCTCATTATTCTTTATGTTTGCCCAATACAATCTTACTGCTTTTAGAGCTCCTTCCACTTCCAAATGTTATGCAAACACAAGGTCCCTTGTCTGTCTTCTACACAGCTTTAACATCTCCACTGGCACACGCAGAAAAACAGAACCCAGAAACAGTGCTTGCTGCAGCTAAACTAAATGTATCTGTATGTTCTGCGAGAAGTGAGGCCACCTGGCCTCAAACACCTCATTGTCCTACTCTCTTAGCTGCTCAAGTACACCAGCCACACACAAGTTATGGGGAATGGCCTCTGACCCACTCCATCTCCAAAGCATGGCTGTTGTTTCAAAGATGACTAGCTGCCTTTATCCAAAGCTACACCAACAACTAGTCTAACAATAAGTTTATTAATAATAGCAACCCAGAGATGTAAACTGATGTGATCCTAGGAGAGTTAATGAAAGGTAGGATTAGAATTTGTGTTCTTGGTCCTGTAGTATTCTTCCAGGAAGCAATGTCTTTTACATTCACGATTAATAAGAAACCTGATTAACTAGCACGTGATTGGGAATGTGTCTCTTAAGATTCTTCTCATATTGTGGAAGTACTGTTCTTTGGCACTTTTCCGCACTTTTTAAGTCCTCTTTTTCTGGAGTTTGTTACGTAATTTGAATACAGCTAACTATTTCAAACACCCCCTCCTACCTACACACCCATTATTGTGATTAATAAGAATAGATTGAGTATCTCGTGCTGGATAGTTCTTCATAAAACTTACACATAGAACTACTTTGATTATAATTCTGTTTGCATTTTCTGGGAAAAAGAGTACCATGATGAGATATCATTCCCATTTAACTTACAATTTCACCATATGGAGTGGAAGAAAACAATGTATTTGATGTTAGATTGTAGATATGTTACAAATCTTCAATCTAAATTTTTCTCTTGGCCCAGATGAACGCTAGCACTTCTCTAATGCCTCTATGTTTTCTTTAATTTCATTCTCCTGTTACCTATGCATGGGTTATTTTTGCTGCTTTTAGCCACAGAAGTTTGGAGAAAAATCTGGTTTAAGCGGGTTATGAGGTTAAGAGCACAATTTAAAAGTCTGTTGTGTTATAAAGGGACCCAAAAGCATTGGTTACAGAGTGTGTCTCTGAAGCCTCTGAATACTTAGACCTCTGTAAATGATTTCCTACACTGGGGGGAGTTGCATATTTATCATTCCATGCATCAATACAGGCTGGGGAATAATGGATTTAGAGCAGCCCTGCCTAGAAGGACTTGGGGGGTGCTGGTGGATGAGAGGCTGGGTATGACCTGGCCATTTGTGTTCACAGCCAGAGAAACGAAACTGTCCTGGGCTGCAGCCAAAGAAGCGGGCCCAGCAGGGCAAGGGAGAGAATTCTACACCTTTGTTCTACTGTCATTCAAACCCACCTGGAGTTCTCTGTCCAGCTCAGGGATCCCAAGTACAAGAAAGAAAGACTTGTCAGAGACAGTCCAGGGGAGCATTATGAAGATGGTCACAGGACTGGAGCACCTCTCCTATGGGAAAAAGCTGAGAGAGTTGGGGCTGTTCAGCCTGGAGATGAGAAGGCTCTGGGGTGATCTTATGGACTTTCAGTAGCTAAAGGTAGCCTACAAGAGTGATAGAGAGGGTGTTTTTAAAAGGACATGTAGTGACAGGACAAAGGGGAATGGTTTTAAAGTGAGAGTACATTTAAATTGGATGTTAGGAAGAAATTCTTTACTGTGAAGGCGGTGAGGCACTACAGCAGGTTTTCCAGAGAAGCTGTCCACAGCTGTGAATGCCCCAGCCATGGCAGTGTTCAATGTCAGGTTGCATGGAACTCTGGGCAACCTGGTCTAGTAGAAGGTGTCCCTGCCTGTGGTGAGGGAGTTGGAACTAGATGGTCTTTAAAATCCTTTCCAACCCAAATCATTTTATCATTCTATAAGATGCTCTTTGAACTGTGTTTTCTGGGGAAGAGCTGCCTACACAAAAATGAGAAGGAAAAGCAATTAGGACAGAAGTGTGGGAGCTGCTGCAGGGTATGCCCCTGAGCACATCTCTAGCTAGGAAGATTAGGTTGTTTTAAGTGGTATTCAACAACTGTATTTATTGGGGAGAAAAGAAGGTAGCCACCAACAGAGATGCTTCCTACAATTGCCTTAAAATATTTGCCTAACAATATGAATGGTGCATGGCATTTTTGTCAGTGTGAACAGCTGCTCCCCTCAGCTTAATTTACTTTTACTGAATCATCTGTAACAAACACTCTGCTCAGGAGAGCCTGAGGGTAGCTCGGCACTTTTCATTTACCAAAGTAATCTGTGTCTCTTGTCACATTCAACTTTGCTAGAATGTGGCAGGAGTTTGCAAAAGTCACCCAGACTTCAAGGGAAAACAACTTCTATTGAGCACTCCTAGGCTGGGAACATAAAATATTTATACTCTTGAAACAGGCAATTTGATCATTCAGACGCTTTATATATACCTCATTGTGTAAGCATTCCTCTGCAGGCTCCTTTCTCTGTTAAATATAGTTATATGGTACATAATTGTCAAGAGCAAAAAGGGTTGCATATGCTATTTTTGGTAGCATGGATGATGAGCACAGCATTTATGAAGGAAGAATTATTATGGAGTTAAAACTCATGCATATCTATGAAAGCTTAGCTTCTTCCTTGGGAGTTTTGGAACAAGTCCAACCTTAGAAAGTTCTCATGGGGTTCCTTGAGCTGTGCAAGTTGGAAAGAGCTTTTAGCTAAGTTGCTGATACTTAAAATAACCAAAGGGCAGTTTTAAATGTTTGTCGCTAAAACCAATAAATCACTGCTCAGCACAAGCTGTGTTAACTCTGCTGTCAGGACAGGTGTCTGCTGGGCTCCCTGAGGCAGTCAGCAAACGCAAACTAATGTGCAAGCTACAGTAATTTTTTCTGCCAGCTCTCCCATTTTTGAGATGAATACTAGAAGGTCTTCATGCTACTGCTGTTACAAACTGACCTGACCAAGCCTGTGTGATTGAGTTCATCCTCTTTGGCCTCTACATGGAAACCTGTGAGGCGTCTGCACATGAGAAAATGTTCTGCTGATAATGGTGTGAAGCTGTGCGCTCACCTGCCTGGGGCTCTTCGTTGTAAAGGCCAGAAGATTTTCTATGTGTTCTTTTACAAAGACAGTAATACTAGATCTGGCTTCCAGAGATCAGTTTTTCATGGATAAAAGCAAAAAAAAAAATTGAAATTGGTTTATAACCATGTAAAGAAGTTGCTCATGTAATTAGTAAATTTTGGCCTGAATAAATGATGTTGAAAGGACTGAGTCGATACAAACACTGTCCCAGTGATTATACTGGAATGGAATGCTTATGCTCTTAAGTGTTCTCATCTTAGTTCATGCAGCCTCGTGAGGAAAATTTGTCCAGATTACTTCTAGGATTTCAATACACATTTCCAAATAGTAGTTTCCTAGGAAGTGCAGTTTTTTTCTGCTAGATGAAAAAACTGAAGCTATCCTTGCATATTTGCACATGCATTACTCATTAGTAGTCACTGCTAACTGATCTGATAGTTGTGTGCCAAGTCTTTGAGTTATTTCTGTACTTTGACCTTGCTGTATTCATCCATGCATCTTCATAGATATGAAAAAAAATACAGAAATATGTCTGGCTTAAGTTTTTCTACTTAATATACAGCCAAATTTTAATGGTTTGTAAATAAACCCTGAAATGGTTTTTTGTCTGAAAATGTCACCTGTACTCTGGTGACCCATATTTCTTTTATAAACCTGAAATGCTTTTCCAGCCTCCTGCATCTTGTACCTCTGCAAGGCACGTGTCATAACCTGCTCTGTAAGGATCTCATTCACTGTTTTGCACTCAGTTTCTTCAAATCTTATACTAGTAAATCTGGTAAAAGACAGTAGTGCACCGGCTTCACAGTCTCTGACATTCCAAGCCACCAGGTCGATTCTATGTGAAAATACCTTTCTTTTAACAATCTTCCTCAACAGTACTTCTTTCTTCTCCTCCTGTCATGGTGTGTTCTGTCCATAAATTTCTCAGATTCAGCCTATCATAGCATTCAAGTGTCCAAACATGAAAACTACCCATCATTTGCTATCAGGTGATCCATCAGGATTTGACATTGTTGTTTTTCATGATAAGAGTGATTTTGTGTGATATTTAAGGGCTTGCCAAATGAATTAAGTAGTTTTTTTTCTCCAATCTCTATAATTAGACTTGCACTTACTAAAGAATCTCAATTTTACAGTCTAATAGGACTATGAATAATTTCAATAACTTAAAAATGTATTTGGACTTTTTAATAAAAAGACAACTCCCAAAGAACTTCAGAAATCTGTAGCATTAATAATAATGTATTGCAAATAGATAGCATACCATGTGTCAAGTTACACAAGACGCCTGGAACTGATTAAACCCATGACAGAAAGTGCTGAGATAAGTGCAGACATAATATTTGTGTTTTTAAAGGCAAATTATAAAGTTTTTTTTCAAAGAGACTTGCTCAAATAGGGGAAAGGAAAAACAGGAATGGTTTATAGAAACTTAATTTTACTGCCTGTTTTGCTGATTTTTGGTGAGGGACATCTGTTTATCAGTAGATGATAGGTAAAGCCATCCCAGTAAAAGCAAGAAATGCTGGAATTAATATGGAAGGAAAATTAAATGGGAGCCGACTAACTTTAGAGATATCACTGGTCTGTTCATGAGCAATTTACATTTTTTTCTTCCTTTGAAAAAATAATCAATTGTTGCTTCAGGTCCCCTTTAAATTTAAAGAACCCATGAAACTATAAGATGTCTCAATATGAAAAATAATTATCTGATTGCTTTCATTATCTATAACTATATTTTGGTAAAAATAAATAAATGAAGTCGTGCATTTGATGTTTGTAATTATCTATTTCTTGCAACCTCGAGGAATTATTTGAAAGTATTTTGGTGTGACATAAAAACAGAATGCAGCAGAGTTTTTAATATGTATTTCAATAATATTTGAAGGAGGCCCACCATAAAGGAATGGCCTTTCAGTTTCTTAATGCTTTTTTGTGCCATGAAATATTTATAATTTCAAGTGGTTTTTTAAAATATACAAATAACCCAAATGAAAAACTACAAAAAAATTCCTGAATCAAAGGTACCTTTGTTTGAGGCCTTTCTGTGTTCTGTGTATGCGTGTGTGTTCATGTTGTGTATAAAACCAGGCTCTTGCTTTTATACTTCCCCAGCTCAATCACAGTGGGCAAAAGACCTTGTGTGCTTATTTTGTCTTCTGCTTGACAGACTGCTTGATGCATATGATCAAATGCAGCATTTCATTTCCAGTGTCACAGTTGACAGAATAAATTCCAGAATGTATTTCTGCAGGTGTCAGAAAGGTCAAGGAGGACAGATAGATACAGGTTTGCTCATGTTCTAGTTTCCTGAAAAATCAGGAATAATTATGTAGAAAATCAAGCTACTTTTTAAATCTTATCTTTGCAGTATTTGATTTTTAATAGTAACTTATTAAATAAATATTGTATTTACATTTATTCCATTTTCCCCCTATTTATTAGCAATTTGTTAAAGAATTCTGCTACTTGGTCTGTGTTAATGGATTTCTAGGAACTGTGGAAATCCTTCATGGGTTGACTAAGTAGTTAAAAGTCTTTAAGTTTCCACCTACAAAAACATTTCAGCATCTTACAAGAATAAGCAATGTTTTATTTTCATTTAAGTTGTTCACCTAGGGTATAAAGGCCTAACTTATTTGGTGAATATATAAAAAGTAATCAGCTTTTCCAGTTTCTCACCTGTTATATTTTAAAAATGTGTTTCCTCTAAAGTCTCCATGTCAATATTGTACATACGATTTTACAATATTGAAATGATTCCCAAATTCCGATAATGAACATTGAGTTAATACTCCATTTATGTTTATTTAATTTTGCTTTTTTTACTTGGTTGGACTGCCATGAGAAAAGAAGAAATGTTAACTTTTGTCTATGTTTTTTCTTAAAGTCACACTGCTAAAAATAATAGGGACTAGAATGGCAATGTTGGTGTTAACACCTTAAAATCCTCACTTTCATGATCTTGTCAAAATTACTTTAAAAATCCAGTGTGGGATTTTCCCTCCTGTTTAAAGAAACTTTTGATTTCGAAAAAATTTCCAGATGTATTTTTGGTCAGAGTTACAGCTGGATTATTGTAGAGGAAAAATGGTTGAATCCTGATTTTTCTTTCATTGAGTCTTCTTGGTGGGCAGGGCCTTCATTCTAGCTCTTGGACATCAGAAAGAAAAGGAATTTTTGTTTTGTAATACATACTTTGATACATGGGAAAATGTTGTAATTTTCAAAAAGTAACTATTTTTATCTGATCAGTAAAATCTTATTATTCATGTAAATTGGTAATGTGGGAAAGACTATAGAGCAAGAACACAGGACACAATAGCTGGATTGAAATAACAAAAAAGCAATTGAAAATTAATTAAACTGAAATACCTGAGATCATGTTCGGGAACATAAACAAACCTGGTAACTTGAAGTATTGATTTAGAAAAATAAAGAAGCGTTGTCTTAGTAATAGTCATTGATCTTTCACTGTGATCTGGTATAAAATTTTTCTTAAATTCATTGGGGTTTTTTGAAGTGGCAAGAATAATAGTCATGTTTCATCTAGTTCTGAGCAACAGCAGTTCTTCACTGAAGCATTTTCTTGGTTTTAAGTTGTAGTGCAATCAGACTCACTTAGTTTTGCATTCTGATGTGCTGTTCAGAGTCAGCATTTTAGATTTTACAAGCCAGGCACAAAAGGTGCCTTGACAAGGTTATTGTTTTTTGAGTGAGAGCACCTGACTCCTCTTTCACTCAGAATTGGAATTTGAAACCAGCTAGAAATGCTCTGCTGCTACCTGGGGATGATTCACAGAAACTGAACAACTTCAATTTCTGTGAGCTGTGGGGGAACAATGATAAAACTTACAAATTTGGTATATTTGAAATACATTAATACTACCTAGATGGAAGTAACTTAATTGACTTTTCAGCCTTTCTTAGAATTCTTTGGGGGGAAAAAAATGGAAGAAATCCTTCTTCTCAGTGTTCACTTTTCATTTTGTGGGTTTGTGGTGCTTTGTTTGTCTGGTGTCAAAGCAAGGGCATGGTCTTCTAAATTTCTGTGGCAGCAGAAGTGTTTCCTAAGCAGCGGAAGCTATTCTGCAGAAGAAAATAGAAATTTATTTAAAAAGTAAAAATCACATAGATCTACAGTTTGTCTCACAAAAATAAGAAAAAATATGGTCCACACGTGCAAGCTCTTTTTTTTTCTTAAGGGTATGTTCTGTTATCTTGTCAATATAAGCATCACTTTTGGTTTTCTTCTTGTGGGAAAGAGATGAGCAAAACAAACAATGGTCTCCTTTAGCTTGTGCTGTAGCTTCAAATCTCCCCACAGCTAAGGCTGTGAATTGGTGTAAATTCTCAGTGTTTAAGGAGTTCTGCTGATGTAGGACTCTGGCCAAATTCAGGTGTCATCTTGGCTCCCTAAGCCTGCTCAGCTGTAGCCTCCAAGCAATGGAATCCTTTTATAAATGTTTTCTTTGAAAATGCTGCTGGACTGAGAAGGAACAATATCCAGGTTTCTGAGTGTGTGCATGTACCACACACCAACGGAGCACTTGAAGAAATTTCCTTCTGTAAGTTCAGAATTTGTGAGCATGAATTCCCAAGAACTTTCTAATTTCTTCTCTGCCATATGTCAATCCCCTGAATTTTGGGGGATTACGTACTGGTTCAGAAGTGGGTTTGTGGGTTTTTTGTTGTTCTTTTTGTTTTTTTCTGCAGTCACTTATAGAGGAAAAAATCTGCATTTTTCCCCATAGTCTTAGTAGGGAATAATCATGTGTACTAAGGTAGGATGTTTCTCTTCAGCTCCTCAGTCAGAATTCTGACTATATGTTATTTAAGAGGATCAATCAGGAGTGGGATTGACTTCCAGTAAGTTTTTTTTACTTGAGAATACTGCCTCCTAATTTTGTGAAGTTTTGAATTTTCAAAGGGAAATACTGAATAATGTAAGGGAGGAGTTTTCAGGTAAACTTTAGAACTGCTGAAATAATACTTCAGTGTTTGAAGTTAGGCTGGTCTGGGAGGAAAAAAAAAGAAACAACTTCAGAGAAAGATTTTTAATATTCAAATGTAATGCAAAGGCAAAGGACTTTCTTGTATAACATCAGATACCAGTGCAGGGCCTGCCTGGGCTGGCAGCGCCTTTTTTTCCACTCAGCCAGAACGAGCTATAGTTGAGCTTTGCCAGTGTGAGGGATGAGGCTGAATGAAGGCTCTGTGTGTCAGCCAGACACTGCCTTAGCCATCAGCCTCAGCACACTTCACACCAACAGAGTGCCTTTTAAAAGTGTCCAAGGGAAGCAAGGCTTCCCAAGAACAATGTGTTACAACACCTTGATGTGTCCTAGTCTATTCAGGCCTCTAGAGATTACTTCTTATCCGAATGTCTTCCTTTGTTATTTCATTCAAGATCAAGGACAGTACATTTCTTAATGCAATTACTGTGTGAAAGCTTTTAGTTTAAAGGAAAAAGAAACTTGTGAGCTCTTCTCAGCAGGGTCAGTGTCATCTTTGGTGTCTCTAAAGCACTTAACCCAGAAGGGCTCAGGGGATGCACTGCCTGATCTTGAAATAGGAGTTGCCAGTCCTCACCCTGATTGTAACTTTTTTTGGCTCTGTTGAAGTGGAAAAATGTGGCTTCCTAATTCTAGACCTGTGTACTCAAGGGATGAGTAATGTTGCATTGTCTGTCAATTTTGTGTCCACATACTGTCCATTCTTCTGATGGTGAGTGTTTCGAAAAAAATATTGCATGTTAATAGATGGCTAACATGGTCCTGCATGATTGATTTTGTCAAAGACAAATTATAACAATATGATAATTTCTGTTCATGCTCACCACAGCAAGACCCTCTCAAGATGTTTGAACAACTTCTTGTGCCATCCTGACACTTTCCCCCAGAGAAAAGTGACTCTGTATTAGAACTCTGATTTCCATATGAATCCAGTAACTGCTGTTTTTCTTAACTCTGTATTGCTGGTTATGTGTAACCATGCAAGAATCCTTGATTTTATGCACCACCCTCCCCCCAGAAAAAGGAAAAAAATCAAATTATATTTCTTGTGGAGAAAGTTTTGGTATTCATGGAATTATTCCTTCCTCAAATTGCTAGGTAGATGAGGAAGAAATTAAGTAATCATAGAAATCGTTATCCTGATTTAGAGAAAGAAAGGTAATTTTTCAGTAGTGCTAATACAGAATAAAAGAAATATGCCTTTACTTCTGCCTTTTATTTGGAAAAGAGTGTAATAAAATGTTTTTTTGCCAGAGTAAGATTATAAAAAACACTGTATTTGTTCACAGTGAAAGGTGAATGAAACAATAATTATTAGTGCTCAGAAGAGGATGAAGAGGTAGCAAGGTTAGAGATGTGAAAAAGTCTAGAATTTTTTTCCTTTTCTTTTTTCTACTGCAGCACCTTTTCTAGCTTCTTGAAAGATTTGGATCATTATAGTAATTACTTGCTTATTGAAACTAAATATTATCTGAGAGTAGGGAATGTCTTATGAATAATTTATTTAAACTTTGACAGCATTTAAGAAGTACTTATCCATGCCTATTATTTCCAAATAATACCAGATATAACTAGCGTGAAAGGTGGAGCTGCACTGTGCTCTAAAATTTGTGGTCACTTTAATATTTCTGAAATAAGCAGAGGAAACAAATTTAAAGCTTACTCTTAGCTGGTCTGAAAAAAAATCTTTTTTGTATATTAAGAAGATTTTAAAAATATAGATCTGTTGTTATAATGTATTAACAAAAAACTACCATGGCATTCTGTAACAAAATTAATTGCTCCTTTTTATATTTAAATTATTTTTAAATAAACTCTATTTTTTAATATCATATATGTACACATATTCTTGAATGAATGTATGAGTGTACGTGAGCTAGTTTGGGCTAAATTTATATTCTTTATAGTCTAAGTATAGTCTATAGTGTATTCCTACATTATATAGGGAAGACTATGGTTTAGTCACATAAACAGTTGTGCAAAAATAATTCCGTGGGCAAGCCAGGCCATCAAAATGAGAGCAAAAACTGTAAGATAAGATGGACACAAAAAAGAAAAGCCAAACATAGGAACAGAAAAGGACATTTGGAACCAGAAGAGCTCAGAGATTCAACAGTTATGCAGAAAATAAGCCCGAGGGAGGCAGAAAGAAAACATCCCTGGCATCTTAATCAGTTCTCCTTAACAATTAACAGAAACTGAATTCCACTGTTTTATGTATAGGGGTGGAAAAGCTAACTGGGCAGTCACTAGATCTCCTGCATATCTACTGATTTCAAATGTCAGGACGACCTTGGTTTTTTTTTGGTGCTTTGGTAAGTCACTTTGATAACTTCTGAGAGCGAGTGATGACTCTTGGAAGTGTGCTTATCTCAGCATTGGCCAGAGGTGAAGGGGTTTCAAAGAAATAGAAAGCAATGCTGAAGGGAAAGTGGCCAAGCAGAAGTCAGGAAGAGGAAAGCAGAACATAACTGTTCCTAGGTTAGCTTAATCTGAATTAAAGAGTCAGGCACAGAGCTTGGTTATTGGGCTGACATACTCCCAAGCCTCCTGAGGAAATGACCTATGGATTCTGCAGTCCAAAGAGGTAGATTCTGAGTTTCTGATGTGAATAATTCATATAAAATAGTGTGGGGGTAAAACCAAAGCATGACCTAAGCCCTTTTAGCACATGTTAACAATGCTTATAGCAAGATACTGGATTAATTTCTCTATTAATAAATCTGCAAACCTTATTTTCAATTGTTGTTGTTGTTTTGTGGCTTTTTTTTTTTTTTAGGGAGTGCGAAGAGGTGTTGCTGACCTCTCTATTTTCTTCAGTGACTTTTCTCAGGTCCTTGTTTGCGGATCTGTTTTGCAAGGTTGCCACGCTCTCTGAGCCTTTTTTGTAGGGAACCTACTTCATGTCTTTCTCCGACAGGTGTCCCATACCATACATCTAAGAGAATGTAGCAGTTATTACCTGGTGCATTTGTGCTCCTTGTCACAAAAAAGAAAAGCAGTCACAGTGTCTGTGCAGTCCTGCGCCCACACAACAAGCGTGTCTAACCTGGCAATCTCATATAAGTTTCTTCATTAACCTTCCCTATGGGAACAGTTGTTACTCTTGCTTTTTCCTGCTTCCTATTTGTTTATAAGTAGCATCAGATACTGTCCCATCCTCCTCCTTATGTCCAGATGGGAAGCAACTGTTTGATACTGGAAAAATAGGACCTTTTTCCAGATATATTTCTAAATAGAACACTATTACTGTTTTTTTCCAGTGACTTCAATATATAGTCACTTCTATTTAACCCTGGTGTTTCAAGGAGTTTTAAGCACAAGCACTCGAAGAAGTATAGGAAATTGAATCAAGTGCTCTACTTTATAATGACCTTTCATGTCAACTACAAGATCTTTTCTTTAAAAGTGGGTTGAACAATGCTGTTAAAAACTGTATTTTCCAGCCTATATTCATTCTTAAGGATAATGGTGAAAAAAAAGGTCTGCTGGCACGTGAGAGTATCGCCTCCTCAAGGTGCCCAAACCAACAAGCTGGAATAAGGCTTAATCACTTGTACATGACATGGTCTTCTCTTCATGATGATGAAAACCTTGCACTCTAGCTCACATCTGTGCTTAATTTATTGAGTGCTCATGTAATGTAGGTGGATTCAGAGAGCTGCAGTGGTCTATTGGTGTTTCCCTTTACTCACTTCACAGCTGTATCCAGTTACTATCATCAAGGGTAGCCACACATTTAAATAAAAATATAAAAATTTATTTGTAGTGATTTCTTGCACAGGCATGTTATTTTTTTGCTCTGCTTGACACAGATGCTTGGATGTAAAGACCCCAACTGAAATGAAGTCAGAAAAAGCACATCTATATTGCTAAGTCAGTCTGGTATTAAGTATGGAAAAACTCCATCATACTGTGTTTTGACTTGTTGGGTTTTCCCCTTGAAGCAGCTGAACACTATTCTAGTTTCCTACAGATTTTTATCCTATGCCTGTGCCCTCTGTTCCCTGTGACCTTCATTGCCCCTGAGACATCCATTCCCAAAGTGTGCTCCCTGCCCACCTATCACCATAGTGCTTTATCAGCAGAGAGGTAGGTATCACTGCCTGTGTCGTTCTTGAATGACCAACTGGCAAGCATAACACAAGAATTAAAAGAAATAATCTTTGAGTTGAGACTACATTTGAATCCCTCTATTTTACTTTAATAAATGTCACTTATTAAACTTGCGTTCTGTGAAGGTATTCGAGTGTAATGCTGAAACCTCACACCCTCTGCCAAGCCTGGTCAGCAGTGGTAAGCTTGTTCTGAAGCTGCTGGGAGGCTCTAAAAGGAGGGGAGGAAAACAAACAAACAAACAAAAATAAAAAAAAAAGTGAGATTTGCATTTAAGTATGTTTATCAGTGTGTGGCAGTATTTATGTGTCTAGTAAAAGTCAGGATGTTGATTGCACACACCTGTCTTGTAGAAAATGTCTCTGATCCTTTTCTGAGCAGGGGCATTTTCTTTCTTAGTGTAACTGACCAGATGAAGAATCAATTTTGTGTAAAATCCTTTATACATGCTCTGAGAGGTCTTTTAATGGTGCATCAAATGGCCAATAATTGCAGTCACATGAGGTTCAGATGCTTGAGCAGAGGAGATGATAGAAAGAAATAACACAAGTGGAACAGGTAGGAGTAAGGCCTTTTCCCCAGTAAGTTACCAATTTCAATTTAGCTGCCTCCAATGCCCAAATGAGTTTTCTCATGAGCTGCTTCTATGCACTTACCTTATTACAGCCCCTTCTAAAACACTGTTAGTGGAATTTTATGTAAAGCCATTAAATTTATTAAATTATTGTTGTGTTAGTTCCTAACACCAAAATGTCTTATTAGAGGTAATAGCAGATCAAGATAAAATGATTATTTCTTTTGGCAGGAGGCAATGTTCTTTTTATTAATTGTACTATAGCTAGGGTTGTTAATTTAGCTTCCAGATTATGTTTCAGATGTATAGAACTCAACTGCTACACTTAATAATTGGATAGTTTTGCAACACTTTTAAAATTTGTGCAAA
This sequence comes from Geospiza fortis, assembly GCF_000277835.1. NCBI lineage: Eukaryota > Metazoa > Chordata > Aves > Passeriformes > Thraupidae > Geospiza > Geospiza fortis. The sequence goes on from NW_005054364.1 coordinate 1,179,392, forward strand.
ATTATACATGAAAAGGGAAAAGAATACAAGTAATCAAGATGAGGATCTTTCTAAAATACAGTTTATTTAAAATAAAACAACAGTTTCTTTAAAAATCAATTTTTATTGGATGATGAAATTGTAAAATAAACAAAGGTAGAACTGGAAGTGTTTTGGTTGGTTGGCTTCAATTTTTTTTTTTACTATGACATAAAATAAAAATTAGGATATTGGCAGTGAGAATGATTTTTCTTGGTGAGTGGGTCAAAGTCAAATGCCTTTTTTCTGGAATTTTCTACCATGCCATAGAAAAATCCTTACCACCATGTTCAGACATAGATAAAGTAAGACTGAAAAAGCTCACAGCTATAATAAGAACTTGTATGCAAATTAATGAGGTTTCACCCTGCAGTCTCTAGGCAGTGCCTTCCCTTTAAATGTATGGCTGAAATACAGCTCCAATAGAAAAGGCACTCACCTCATTATTTTGTGGAATGAAGGAGGCTAAACAATCATTTTACACAGTAAACACAATAACAGAGAAATTTAAAATTGCTGGATGCAAGTATGTCCAGATTCTATAAACCACTGGGCTTCCTCCTAAAAAGAAAGTCTTAACAGTCTCTGTGGTTTAGCTGTCTTCTTATAAAGTACTAAAACACTTACATGGCAATAGAATAAATCCATCTGGCATATATATGTGTGTGTGTGTATATATATATATATATATATATATGTAAGTATATATAAATATACTATTTTTTTCATATATATAGTCTTAATTTCCTAGAAATAAGCTACATCCAAATGGATACACTACATCCAATTGGTTATAAATATGGATTTTTTTGATGCAAGGAAAAATAGGAACAGTTACAACAGGAAAATATTTGAAGTATGAGGGTGCATATTCAGAAACCCAAGATACTTTAAAAAATGTACATTTTTAACTGTGGCATGGATGATGCACCATGCAGCACTCACTGTGCAATGATTCTGTACCCAAGTTTCCCTTTCTTAAATTAATGGAAAAACTCTCCTATTAGGTTAGTTTCATCACTTGAGATCTACTCTTGACTGAATCAGTGTAACTAACAAGATTTTGCATTAGACATCAGTCTGCAAGCAAGTGAACCAAAAATAATCTTGTGTGACACTGCAGCATTTCTGAAAACCATTGGTGAACACTAAGTATAAATTACAGAAGAGTTGGAAGGAAAAGTGAACCAAATGCAGTCAAGTAATTTCAGAGCCTTTTCTGAAAGTATTCCTCTGTTTGAAAGTTACAGCACCCAGTAGCAGTTATGAATTAGAAATAAGAGTTAAACAAACACTAGAAATACCAAGTCAAACTTCTGAACAAAATAAATCTGGTAAAGAAGGAAAAGTAGTAGAAATTTAATTGTCAGCATAAAAAATAATGGACTATCTACAAGGAAGATAGTCACTAGAGAAAACTGTTAAGCTGGTCAAGAGTGAATGTGATGTTATGGGGCTTAAAGCAAACAACTTAAAAAGTGCCAATACCAAAGAATTTCCTTCTGCTTTCCTACTGCAAAAAATAAAACATGAGAAAAAGCTGACAGTGTTAGGACAAAGGAGAAATCCTTGAAGAATAATTTAGTATGTTGCCATGTTTGAACTTAGAAATTTGGACAAAAGGTAGTTGATAATGTGTTTGATGAGGGAACATGTGAAAATACTTGTGCTTCATGAAAATGGTATAAAGTCTTACAAATACTGTTGCTATCGGACTCATTTTGAAGGTTAAAGCACCATCTCTAAATCCCAACACTTCTATAAATTTCCATTAATTATTAATTATTCAGCAATTATTATGAATTAGGTTATTTCATGCTGTGAGATATCCCTCATGTGTGACAGAATGCCCTGAAGTTAGCACAGTGCTTTATTAGCTTACTTTGCACAATTTTTGGACAATAACAGAGCATGTCTGGTTCAGTAGAGGCTGCCTAGTCGATTTTGCCTGGTCGATCTGGGACAGATATTTGTCAGATATTCTAAGCAGACTCAAACAAACACATAAAAATTTTAAGCTATTTTTTTAAATTCTATTTTGGACTATTTAAGTGGGATATTCTGTAACATCTTGCTGATACAGAAGCAAATTTTGTATGGTCTCTATCACCAGTAGCAGTCCTATCGGGCTGAACATTTGCATCATATATCTTAAAAGTTTTGCCATCACCAAAATACTTATGAATTTTAGAGCATTTAGGTCTCACATGAACCAGGTTGCTCATATATGCAACGCAGAAGATCACCATCTAAAATCCCCTGGTTCTGTTCACGAGAGGAGGGCAAAAAATTTCAAGTTGATTAACTGATTGATATTCTGTGTGGTTCAACTTCCCCTGCTTCAAGTTCTGCTGCAGTGTTTGCTGTGGTTACATTTAATTGCTGTCTCTGTACTTGGTTCTCGTTTTAGGCATGAGAAGCAATACTGCTGTATGCCAGATGGTATTCAAAGAGTTCATGAGGCGTGTGTGGATTATTAAAGTTGAAATAGTACTTGCACATATAAAATTATCTCTGTGTACATTTTTAATGAGAGTATTAAACAGTCATCTGGGTGGAGTGGATATGTATCCTCTTACAATAGTATTCAAAATTGTCAGATGGCACAAAGAGCTGAAAAATGAACTTTTTTCCCCTCAACCTGAGGACTCTGTTTGGAATAGAAGGAAATCAAACAATGGCATCTAGTTAAACTGTTCACTTTTCATAAATAATTCAGCACTGGAGACATAACTTCAATCTATAAACATGGCTGAGAAAATAGCAAAGAATAGATGAGACAGACAATAGCCAGAGAAAAGTCAATCAGTTTGGAATAGACTGAACAGTATTTTGCAATATTAGACAGCCTGTGACCTTTCAATATCTTTTGCTTGTTATGCCTTAAACACTTAGAAGGAATTGTCATATTTTTTTTATTACATAAAGAATACTATACAGAAATTTATTAGTATTTTTTAAAAAGTCTTTAAAATAAACATGGAAATATTTTTTTTCTCTAAGTTCAGAGTACTACTTTTGTACATTTTTGGATCATTAAGTAGTGCTGCTAAATCACGTGCCTATAAAAACTGGAGAAGAGCAGAAGGTAACATAATGAGCATTAGTTTTGATTATTTGAATTTGTTATAGATTGTCAAGGCAAGGATGGTGTAGTGCTATTTCCTTTTTTATTACTCTAGCAAAAATGAAAAAATATAAAGTTGAAATTTAAATATCTAAGAAAGTAATTATAAATTCTAAGAGATGATACATCTCACAGTAGTAAGTTTTGAGCAGTTTAATAGTTCAGGAGTACTTTTTTCACTAGTCAATTGTAATAGTGTATCAATAAAGCACCAGTTAGGTCTAAGTGATTGTAAAACAATTACTAGGTATATATAAATTTGATGACTTTCACAAAATATATTTTTGGTGTATAAAGGAGTGGAACAGATAAAACTATAGTCTATCCTTTTGAAAAGGTCTACAGCTGGATATGAATATATAGTAGATAATTAATAAGATATAAGTAATATATATAAAACTACTTGATTAGTTCATTGATAATAAACAGAATATAATATGACAGATCAGCTCTTTTTAGTTAAGTTTTGACTTCAGAAATTCATCCCCTGCAGTAACTATGTCAAGAAGACTTAGGAGGAAACTGAAAGAGTGACCAGCCAAATCAAAAGACTATTATTTTTTTTAATTCGTCTTCCTAATCAGTGAAGGCAATTGTCACAGAGCATTTCAGGATGCCTTTTGTCTCTGCCTGAATTCTTCATAATACTAAAATAGAAACAAACTGATATTACTTGTGGTTGCTGTTTTTTTTCCTCTTGTGTATCTATGGAGAAAGAAAATAACAGAAACTATAGTATGAACAAAATATTACTGATTCACACAGGGTTCCTCCATCTCACTAAACATAAAAATGTAAGTATGAAATATGTGTGGGACTTTATATTTCAGAAGCACTAGAAAAAATGCATAGAGTGGGTGACAAAACATGCATGTGGTCTATAATATCAAACTTGAACAAATACAGTTAAACATTTTGCTTCTGTTCTTGGTATGATTGAGTAAAAATAGAGGAAAACAACTTCATTTTTATAGTTACAGAAGATTCCATGAAATTCCATGAAATTCAACTGTCAAAGTCTGGAACACTATTTAAAAACGTTATTTCCTTTTGGTAAAGCTTTCAATTCAGTATTCAGGGAACCATAAAAACCATTTTTCTTTTCTAAATACCAGGCTTTCTGGATTTTTTTATGAATTTTGGTACATATATGTGGATGCACAACTACTGTGATTGCATGCTATACAGAGGGACATGAATGTAAATAGGAAATAATGCCTTCTATTACAGAAATATCAAATCTTCTTTATGTCCAGTGGTTTATTTTAGCCAAGAGACTTGGACAATGTTATAACAAAGAAGTAAGTATTATTCCTTAAACCTAATGTACTGAAACATGTTAAAATTACTTCATATCATACTGCCTGGAGTGGTTTTGAAACTTGTTCAAGTGTTAAATCTCTCCTTGAAAAAAAGCTTAAATTGTTAAGGAGAAGAGGTTTTTATTTTCCTTAGTAAAACTGCTGATGCCCACTCATGTGCTGAAGTACCTTGTAATGCGCAGTGTAGTCTGGAACTGGAAATACACCTGGGAAACTAAAAACCCAAGTGCTAGCTAGTCTTCCAGATTTGTATGAATAAAAAAATCTCTCGCTGTGAAGAAAATTCAGCTGTATGCAGAGTAAAAACTTACATTAATTATTATCTGCTCCATTTAAAGAATCAGATCTTTGAGAGGATGCAAAATTTTGAGTAGGAAAATAACACAAAAATTAAGAGCATAAGAATGTAGAATTCTGCTACAATATTTTCAATTATTGTCTAAGGAATATAAAAATTTAAAGACTCTGTGTGTGAGTGTATGAAAGGCTTCTAAACAATAGAAGTGCATTTCCTATTGCTCTTCCCTTTAATTGAAAATATTAACTCTTACCCATGTCAGTGCAGCTTCATATTCATTATGGGATTTCTTTCTGCTCATTCCTAGTTATTCCCATTGATATCACAGCAGTTTTCTCACCCACAGTATTTGTCCTTCTTTGACAGCTCTCCTGCCTACTGTTGGTGCCTTTTTCTTCTCCCTTACCTGTAGATGTCATCCCAGTGACTACAGCCTCATTGCTAAATAATTCTCTGAGACATCTCCTTTTTACTGGTTTTTTGCCTTCAGCCATACACGTTGCCTTTACTCGCAGCCTCTCTTCACTTCCCAATAATTGCACTCCCTTTGCACTTTTCTCAAGAGCACTTTCATTAAGGGCTGTAGACATCCCTGCTCAGCTTCATGATCAGCAGTTTGGGGTGTGAAGAAAATGGTCCTCTGAGAACAAAGGATCTAGGCTGCTCTTGAGCCCTAGTGATTAGTTTAAATATATAAATACATTTCTTTTTTATATGAATGATTTTCCATTTTGATTAGAGATCTACTTCACTCATCTGACCTCTCTGACACTCTAATTCAGCTGTGAAACTGTTGAGATCACTTTGTGTATTTGCTGATGCAGAAACCCTAGATTTCATCTTGAATCCTCTTTCTGGTTTCCAATATTTGATTTACACTGCTTGGGTTTCTTCACAAAGTTTTGCATTTTCTTATTCATCCAGCCTTCTACTCTCTTTCATGCAGTTTTCTCCACAACCTACCTAGGAATTTTAGAGATAGGGAAATCCATGTATTGTGGTCCTCTTATTGTTAGGCAACTTGTAACAAATAATAGTGAAAACATCCTTCTAAATTATTATTTCTATTAGATTTTCCAGTGTCTGCTTATGTGATCCTGGTAGTTCATCCTTGGTCCAAACTGACAAGTGGATATTTTTGTGAACAAAGCTCTGTCCATAAGGAAAACAGAATTCTACTACCAATAATAATAATTTGCCATTGATATGTACATGGATATTTTCAATATGAGGAATTCTTACAAAGTAGAGTGGAAAATCTGTTCTGGTTTTATGTGTGCTTATTGCCTCACAGACCACAGATAAAGTGCTCCTCATTGAAGAGAATTGTGTTGTATTTTAAATTACTTTAAAATGAATTCTTTCTCCTGGATTTAGAAGAATTATAAATATTGTTTAAATTGAATCATGTTAATCACAAGAAAAATATGAATTTTTGTCTTCAGTGTATCTTGTATTATTATCAAGAAAACCAGGTAATTGTGAGGCATCAAGCTTACACTGTTTGTCTCACTTTGTGAATAGAGAGCACTTCTGGGAAACAGTTTCTAGTGCATCAAACTGCTGAAGTAGGTGTTTGCACATGAATTAAACATCAAGCAAACTGGTATTTCACAGCTGTTCTGTTTAATTTTCTGTACCCGTGATCGAAGCTACAGCTAGCAGTCTGACAGAAATAAATTTCCTAGTTTGTTGAGGCATTCTGACACAATCTGGTCAAAAAACTTGTTGAAATTCACTAAAATGAGATTATATATTATTTTAAAATATATTCATCAGTTAAAAAAAAATCTCAAAACCTGAAACCAACCCCCAGTGATATGAGCATAGAAAAGGGATCTACAAGTGACCTCTTAGATAGGTAGTAGACAAGCACTGCAATTTTTTATCACATCTTTGTCTTTTTCTTGCAGCATTTACTTTATTCAGTGATTTTAGGAACAATAGTCATGAGGTATTTTTCACTTTGTGGTCTATGTGCTAAGTACATCTGTGGTTCTCTGGTAAGACAGACTTTCTGCTTCCCTGCTTCCTCCGAGTGTATTTTCTATATACCCCTTCCATGTTTTAGGACTATAAAAATGGATTGCCTATACAATGAACAGGGAAATTTTCTAATGCCTCATAAAGTAGTGTTAATATTTACTTATTTCTGATGGAGGAAGAATTTGAAACAAATGAAGTTGAGATATATGAAGATCAAGTTTATCTTTCCTATTGCAGTATAGAAGGGACTCAATTATATGTGCTTCTCCTGCATAGGACAGAGTAAGAACAATTTAAGCATGGCCATAATTAATCAAATGAAAGATCCTTCTGTTGTGTTTCCCACATTGTTCACAAGGAAATGCCTGAGGGAAAATAAAATTGGAGGGAGTATGTACAATGCTTCTATGTAAAGCACCTCTATCTTCTAATTAGTTTCAGCTGAAAGACTTTTTGAGTCATGTGTGTATTGTTATTTAGCAATCCTCAGTGGATCCTTTCCTATTGCATTTGCAGCTTTCCTTCTTAGACAAACACAGAGGCCTATAGTTCCTCTGATTTTGGTAATAAATATAATAAATTGCTGTCCCTTTGCTGAGCTTCTTATCTTCTTGAATGTGTTGAACCTGAATTTGATGCCCAGTATAGATTCAGACAGAAAGAAACTGTGGAAAGCTGATACCTCTGACATTCTATCCACATTTCTTGTGATTTTGTAGAGCTTCTTCACATTCCAATAAAATGATTTATTTTCCTGATCAAAAATTTACAGGTTATTCAGTTGTTCTGAATGTAAAAATATTTATTTATTTATATGAATATTTATACCTATAAAAGTTTCCCTTCCTTTTTTATATCCTTTTTGAGATGAGGGTCTGGATCTCCAGGTTATGTCCAAACTGTAGATGAAGAACTATTTACAGTGGCATAACTCTTTTCTCTGTACTCCTGTACTAGCATTTAATTTACTTTTTAACTGCTACTGAGGATTGAAATGACTGTTTCATGGAACTATTTATTATAATCTTAAGGTCTCTCTTCTGAATAGTAATGGTTAGCTCAGAGCTCATAATTTTTATGTGAAATTAGGATATTCTTTTTCCCCATGTGGCACTTTACATTTATCTACACTTAATTTCAGTCATTCAGGTTCATAAGACATATTCTGCTGCAGTTCTTCACAGTACTCTCTCATCCTTACCACTCTAAATATTTAGTACCACCAGAAAACTTTCTTGTCTCTCTGCTTACCCTCTTTACTGTATAGATTATGGGTATGCTGAACATTACAGGTATCAGAGCAACTCCACTGCAGATTTCCACCGTTAGAATTCAACATTGTCTAATGCTTCTCTTTTAACCATTTAAGGGCCTTCCATGCACTACAAGGCTTCATCACCTAAAAAGTCTTGGGTGAGGAACATTTTCCACAGCTTTATGGAAAATTTAGTTGATCACATTTATCCATAAGCATATTCGTTCTTTTCATGGACTTCAGTGGATTGGTAATAATGGATTGATTTGTAAAAGCCAAGCTTATTCTGCTCAAGTAGATCATAATTACTTGACTTTGTCTAACATAGCTGACAATCTGTTTTTTTCCCTTGCCCTCTGAAGGATGCTTTTTTAAAACTGACACCCTCCTATGGTGAGGCACCACAGCAGTTTCAGGTGAGAATTTATAAACAACACTGTTAATAATTCAGCTGTTTCATCCGCGAGTTGCTTTAGAACCCATGGCTGGATACTGTCTGACCTTTGTGGTTTGTTACTTTTTATTCTATTTGTTCCAAAACTGCTTCAAACTGAATCATTGACAAAACCCCTTAGAAAGAAGAAATTCACAAGGGACATCACCCCAGTTTCGTCCAGAGAATGCAAAGAATGCATTTCACTTTTCTACCATTGCGTTCATTTTATATTCTGTTCATTTATCTGTTAGTATTTCAGTGTCTAGAAGTCTGTGTTCTTTTGACATGTTTGAAGAAAGATTTATTACTCATTTTGTTTTGGTATCTGATAATACAGTCCATAGATCTCACTTATTACCCACTTTTGCCCCAAAGAATAAAAGAAATCATCATTTGGTTCCTAGGTGAGGTCCTTTGGCTTTGCTGTCTCTTAAGACTTAGTGCATTTTTCATGTTTGATATTTTTTCCTTGACCTTGGAAGAAACTTCAGACTTCATGTCACTGTGCATTCATTATCATATGCCTTACTTTCTCAGTCAGAGTAACAATGAAATAATGCAAACCCCAAGAATGATTCTTGAAAAACTCAACCAAAGAATTCTCTTGTCTTCATTCACTTACCGCATTCTCTTGCCTCTTTTCCAAAGCTTACACTATTTGCCATCTTCTCTATCTCAATTTCTAATTTCCTATGAGTGAATAACAAACAGTACATTGAAATTTGCCTGTATTCCATCTCTGTTACTTGAAAGGAAAAAGAAAAAGAAAAAAAAAACGGTTAAAAAAAAAAAACGGTTAAAAAAAAAAAAAAAAAAACCACAAACCCAAACAAAAAATACAATAAACTTTATTGTGGAAGAGCTATCAGATGGGTTAGTTTAGCTCTCTACCATTGATGGATTTTATTGTTTCTCAAAGATTTATAAAAGATTTATATGTCTTTCTTTGCTTCAAAATGTATTTAGTGCTCAAAGTCTTTAGTTCTTATGCAGCTATTTTGCCTTCCTGGAACCTGACAAATATGTAGCTTATTTTCAAATGCTTGTCATTCCCATGTCTTTGTTCCTTACTCCCTATTGTCTAAATTTGAATGATTCATAAATCCTGGCAAGAGGCTTTACCATTTCATGCGCAACGTCCTATATTCTGGTTTGTATAAAAATTATCCTGTCTTAGTTGTGTCAGACATTGTGTCTACAGGTTTTGTTTTTGATGTGATCATTGTCATTTTGAACCTTTCTTTTTTTATTAGTTATTTTACTTTTGCAGCCTACATCCATTTTTGTCTATCTTAATGAAAAAAAGCTAACCTGAGTATTCATTTCCTAACACGAACATCTCTACTCAATTATCACAACAAAGTATTTCTTTATGTTGTCTCATAATTTCTGTCATGTGGCAAGATGATCTTTTCTGTTTAGTATTTTTTGCCCAATCCACAAGAAATATTCACTCTCTTCTACCTAAAACTTTATTTTCTTATCACCCTCTCTTTTCAGACTATAAGTTAATAAGAGGTTCTATTTAAGGGGCCTCTATGTGGAAAGAGAGAATATCATATCATGTATGTTGACTGTGACACATCCTCTGTATCCAAATTTTTCTGTGATCCAGTAAGATCAGCCTTGCTGCTTAAGGAGAGGATGTTTTGGCCTTTGTTAAAGCATAAGCAAGGGATACAGGATTGTACAGATTTTCACTAACAGAAGAACTTTGCATTAATGCTAGGATCATATCTATTTAGAAAAGTACTTATGAATTCTTTTTAAAAAGTCACACAAAAAATAAATTATTAATTTTTGTTGTTAAAAAAAACCCTCAACTCTCTGTAATGATTATAGTAAAGGATTTTTTTGAAATATGCTGTTTCTTCGCTGTACAAATTTAATGCAATTTTGGACAGTGTTCTGGAAGGCTCTGCTTATACAAAGCCCTACTCTGCAATCTGGGAGTGTCTTATCACATTGAGCAGGCAATACTTGAAGTTTCTCTTGTTCCAGAAACATGAAATCAGCTTGACATAGAGACTTAGTCAGACCCAGAAAATACCCAGTGCAATCACTAATTTCAAGATTTCTGCTGTTACCAGACCTTTGTCACCAGAAGTTGACATAAATGTGCATGTATTTGCTGGCTCTAGAATAGCAAATTATATTTTCTTCAGTTTTTTGCTGTTCTTTCTTCTTCTGTACTCTACTATGTTCTTTTCCCTGTTTTAAGGCTTTTGAGAACTCAATACTATTATCCCAGTACTTAGTGTTTGGCTCTTGGAAAAAGGTTTTGTTCTTTCATGACCTTTATGGCCTTTAAGATGCATCAGCATACTTACAGTCTGAGAAGACATATTTACTTTAAATTCATAATTTAGGTAGAAGTATAAATAGTTCAGAAATCTTGTAGATGTCTGAATTGATAAACTTTCTCCTGAACAGAAATGTAGTGCCTCACTTGGGCCTAGAATGGGTCAGGTCACTTGCTCAAATATTTCAAATATTATGTCAAGATGTATCTGTCAAAGCCAAGTGCATCGTTTGAGCACCGCACAACAATTTTTCCGCATAGCCCTAAGGGTTTAATGCTACTTTCAGGAGTACAGCCTTGCATAGCCATGATTAGAACCAACTTCTTATATATTCTCATCATTTACTGCTATAGTTCTTTTTCCCTTAACACAGAAAAAAATACATGAGAAGTCAGCATTCTAACTCACAGATGATGTGCAAAGAAAGCAGAGCTGACTTACTGATTGACCTACTGGAGCAAAAGATAAGATACTCAGTATTCTTGCTGAGAAAAGTTCTAAAATCCTTCCTCTTCGGAGGACCTCTCATGAGCAAGCAAATCACCTTCCTAAACACAGGCAGTGACTTAGATGTCTAGGTATTCAGCTGAGATGCACTTGGGGTTATTTGGAAGCAGAGGTAAAAGCCTGAGCTACAGTTACAAAATATAAATGAACATTTAGAAATATTTCGTTATATTCTTACACTGATACCTAATTTTGATATATTTTTGTTTTATAACGATCTTTTATCCTGTATGAAAGAGCAATATACAGTTTCACTGTTCTAAAAGTAGGTTTTGCTAGCTATGGATTAAATGAGGAATAATAAAAAGCCAGTATATCATGGTTTTATATTTTGTAAATACAGAACTCCAGTAACAATCTTAAAAAAAAATCTCATCCTGTATTCTTTATACTAAGTTTGGGCATGTAATTTTTTCATTTTACCATTTATGGTATCACTCCATAGATCCAGGTTAACATTTTAGGGACTTTTTGCTGGATTTTGGAATCATAGTTTGATGGCAAAGTGATTTGAGCCAATTACCTCACTCAACTATTATATCTACACATAGTGATAATTTGCCAGCCCAGACAAATGACTCCATCTCAAATGCAATCTAATAGGATTTTGGTATTTTTTTATTCCCAGTCATTAGACTTCTGTCAAAACTGAGCCCAAAATACACTGATCCCAAATACAGAACTGAACCCAAACACACCGATCTGTATAACTGAAGAAATATATATGAATTTGCATATGAACCTTATACTCCATATGTTTCTCTGGCATGGAATACCTAAAATACATATATTTGTGCAAGTAACTGTTACCAGAATAGGCAGAATTTTTATCTAAATTTCTTCACTGAACTAAGTTTCTATTGCTGAAAGTAGAGAACCCTGGGGCAGGATTAATCTCATACATAGACACGTGTTCTAAGCACCTACTGTGAAAATCCATTTCCTGAATTAAGGTACCCAGCACCAGCTGAGAGACACCTTGGGCATGCTGCCCTGCCACAAGCTGCTGGTTAGTATCAGACCTCCTGTGTCACATCTGCTGAGCTGGTAGGGATGTCTTGGTAGTCTAGCATGTCTGTCACTCCAATTTACCACCTACATTAGGCTCTTGAATCATAGAATTCTAGACATATTGACATAGCTAAGGGGTTGGAATGGACCTTAAAGGTCATCCAGTTCCAGTGCCCCTACCAGGTGCAGGGACACGTCCTACTAGACCAAGTTACTCAAGGCCTTATCCAACCTGGCCTTGATCACTGCTAGGGTTGAGGCATCCACAGTGTCCTCGGGCAACCTCTTCTAGTGTGTAACCACACTCATAATAAACAATTTCTTCTTAGCTAACCTAAATTCCTCTCTTTCAATTTGTACCCATTACTCTGTGTCCTATCACTACAGTTCCTGACAAAGAGCCCCTCTCCAGCTTTTCTCTAGGATTCTTCAGATACTGGAAGGTTCCTATGAGGTCTCCACACAACCTTCTCTTTTCCAGGATGAACAGCCTCAGCTTTCTCAGCCTGTGTTCTGAGAAAGAAAGGGGAGATGCTCCAGCCCTCTTATCAACATTGCAGCCCTCCTTTTGGCTTGCTCCAATAGTTCCATGTCCTTTTAATGTTGGGGGCAGCACAGTACTCCAGGTGGGATGACATGTGAGCAGAGTAGAGGGGCAGAATCACCTCCTTTGACCTGCTGGCCACACTCCTTGTGATGCAGCCCAGGATTCAATTGTCTTTCTGAGCTGTGAGCACACACAGCTGGCTCGTGTGGAGTTTTTCCTCACCTGTAACCCCCAGGTCTTTCTTAGCAGGGCTGCTCTCAACCACTTCTCTGCCCAAGCCATTGGTGTGTCCAGGATTGCAGTGACCCAGGTGTAGGACCTTGCACTTTGCTCTGTTGAAGTTAGAGAGGTTTGTATCAAACCATCTCTCAAGCATGTCAAGGTCCCTCTGGATGGCATCATCCCTTCCTTCCGGTGTGTCAACTGCACCACCACAGAGCTTGGTGTCATCTGTAAGCTTTCTGAGAGTGCACTTGATCCCACTGTCCATATCACCACCAAAATGTTGTATAACAACTGGTCCTAGTACTGACCCCAGAGGAACACCACTGATGTTGATGTGGACTCTTTGTCATCTAGCCAGTTCTTTATCCATCCATCAAATTCATATCTCTCTAACTTGGAGATAAGAGCATTCTGTAGGGCAGTATCAAACACTTTGCATAAGTCAAGATAGGCAAAGTCAGTTCCTGTGTTCCTGTCCACCAGTACTGTAGCCCTGTCATAGAAGGCCACCAGATTTTCAGGCACAATTTCCCTTTTGTGAAGCCACCTATTACCAGCCACATGTTTCTTTTCCTTGTACCTTAGCACAGTTTACAGGAGAATCTGCTCCATGACCTTGCCTGTCATAGAGATGAGACTGGTCTGTAGTTCCTCCAGTCTTCTGCTTTTCCTTTTTTAAAAATGAGACTTACATTTCCCTTTTTTTTCCAGTCGTCAAAGAATTTACCTGACTGCCAGGATTTTTCAAAAATTATGGATAGTAGTTTAATAAATTCATCTGCCAGCTCCCTCAGAACCCACAGATGAACCTCATTGGGTCCCATGGACTGGTGCACGTTGAGGTTGCTTGAATGGTCTCAAACCTGATCTTTTCCTACAGGAGGCTCAGCATTTTCATTCTCCCAGTCCCTGCATTTTCCTTTCTTGACTTGGGTGGTGTGGCTAGAGCCATTGAAGACTGAGGCACAGGAGTTGTTGAGAACCCCAGACTTCTCTTTGTCCAGCATAGTCATGTCTCCCTTTCCTTCTGGAGAGGGACCACATCACCCCTATCCTTTATCTTTTTTGCAACATATTTGTCAAAGCCTTTCTTCTTATCCTTAGTGCCCCTGGCCATACTCAATTCTAACTGGGCTTTGGCTTCCCCAACCTTGTCTATAGCTTCCCTTACAATTTTCCTGTATTCCTCTCAGGCCACCTGTCCTCGTGTCCACTTTCTGAAAGCTTCTTTTTCTCACTTTGAGTTTGCACAGCAGCTCCTTATCCATCCCTAGATGCCTCCTGGCATTTTTACTCAGTCTCCTTGTTGAGATACCTTGCTCCCGAGCTTGGAGGAGGTGATCCTTCAAATTCAGCCAGTGATATTGGGCTCCTCTGTCTTCCAGGGCTCTATCCAATGGGACTCTACCAAATAGGTCCTTGGAGAGGCCAGAGTCTCCTCTCCTGAAGTCAGGGCAGTGAGCTTGCTGTGTGACCTCCTTGCTATCCTCAGGATCATAAACATCATCTCCTGGTCACTGCAGCCAAGCCTTGAAGCACTGCATTCCCCACCAGCTCCTTCCTCTTGGTGAGCACAAGGTCCAGTGTGGCACCTTCTTGTTGGCTTTTCAATCACCTGTCTAAGGAAGTTGTTAACCCATTTGAGGAAGCTCCGGGATTGCTTGTGCCCTGCCATGTTCTCCCTCCAACAGATTTGAGATGGTTGAAATCCTGCATGAGGACAAGAGCTTACAAGTGTGAGGCCACTCTTGTCTGCCTATAGAGGGCTTCATCTGCACCATCCTCTTGATTGCTCTGCGACAGGCTCTCACTATAACATCCTCTGTCCCTGCCTTCCCTTTAATCTTCTCCCATAAGCTCTCAGCTGGATCTTCATCCTTCCCTAAGTAGAGTTCCATACTCTCCAGCCAGTTACTGACATGACTACTTGTCTCCCTAGCCTCTCTTTCCTAAAAAGCCCAAAACTTTCCATTCCAATGGAATGTTTGATGGGTGATGACTCATTCCCTAGGTTCTGTGCCCTACCTTTGTGACCTGCCTGCAGAACATCTGTGCAAACTGCTGTGCCACACTGTTCTCATGTCCCACACCCTTCTAATGTGCCACACCCTGCTTGCCTGCTCTGTTTGCTGCCCTCATGGCTGCTCACACTCCCTGGAAATATTTAAATGACAACGTCCTCCTGGCAATGCTCCCTCCTTTCCTGACGGGCTCCTGAGGGCTGCAGGGTCCTGAGGGGGTCTTGGGCAGCTGATCAGGTGTCCATGAGCTTGGGATCCTCCCATACAGCACAACCCAACAGTCCCCACAAGACTGACCTCGGTCACCACTGATAGCTCTGCTGTTACCTCTTCAACTAACTCTTGAACACTTATCCCAGCTCAGAGAAGTGTCTCATTCCAAGATGGCACTTAACATTTTAGCCATTTAACCTAATTCTACGTAAGTGTGTGCATGATGTGAAGTATGTGATTAAGATGTGCTTGATGTTCCATAATTAATTCACATTTCTGTGCCTTATTTCTTCTATTTTCATCTCCTGTCCTTAAGATAAATCTCTGATTGGACATGTAGAGGCAGTGTCCTCTCCCTTGCAAAGATGCAATTCCCTGAGCCATACTTATCAGAGTGCCTCTTCAGCACTGCAAGCTGCAATGTCCCATCTTCAGGGCCTGGGTTCTGCTGCTTCCTGTTTTACCCAGACCAGACATGTGAGAGAAGGATATGCCACCCTTTCTGTGCTGGCAGATCCAGGCAGAGTAGGACTAATCCTATCACTATAAACAGGATGGATTGATTACCCAGTTGCTGCCCAGGAGGAGATTTTAACTCTTCTGTGAGATGCCATCCACTCCTTCTTCTCTACACTTACAAGTGTTTGTCTTTCCAGTGTGCCTCAAGACACAAATCATGCCAGGACTATGGCAAGCTACTGGGGGAAGGAGGCTCTTGGGGCATTTATTCTCCTTCAGCCCCCCTCTCTGGCTTTCACATTAGCAGTTGTTTTCCGATGTGTTGCTGTGACAGGGAGGAGAAGTAAGGTTTCGTTAAGTGTTGTAATTCCAATAATAACCAGTACTTGAGATATACAATATAAAGCTGTTTAAAAGCCCAACACAGTCATCTGCTGCTTGAGATAGATAGCTTCCAAAAAATAAATTCAGAAGCATCTCTTTAATTTTTCACTCTCTACATTTCTTAGGGATGGAGGATGTAAATCATTTTGCATACATCAATGCAAATGCAATTCAACTTAGTACTGACATGCAGTCTAATTGACTTTAAAATGGAATTTTGTTTTTTGAGTGCTAATTTTCAGGTAATGACTTTCTAATTGATTTTCTTTTTATGAAGGACCATTGATTCACCCCCTTCAATGAAATTCAGTTGGCTTCCCAAGAGAATTTATGAAAAGCTGTTAAAAACAAGGATCTATTACTGCTGCTTTCTTCCCACCTTGCTTTGCTCTTCATTCTAAAGTATATATTTTATTATTTTTCCATGAACAAGCCTATCTTAACGAGGCTGAATAATTATATTGTGTGTATATATATGAGTCTGAAATGGTGTCTTTAAAAAATCCCTAACATCTTAATTCAAAGACGGATTGAATTTTTTGTTACATTCTTCCTAAAAACTGGATATTAACCACGGCTTCCAATGCATTAATATGACAGCTACTTAATATTTCTCTTAGTTGTTCTAAGTCATCGGTTTGGATCACTCAGAGCTTATCTGAACAAAAAAGGATTGATTATTTGATGATTTTTAAATTGAAGTATGAGCTATTGTGTTACCATATTGCTTATATCATTGTCACAGATGAGTTTGCATGAAGCATACTGGAGACTGCCTAAAAGTTTTCTTCTATCATACAGAATCACAATCCCAGCTAGATTTTAATGGATAATATAATGATAATTGGAAACCTTTTGGTGATCCTGTTTTGAATCTTGGTATTTAAGTCAGTGACATGACAACAGAATGAATTCCACAAAAAATGAATGGAAATCCATGCTGTTATTTTAGCCTGATTTTTCACATCCATTGTGGGAACGGAGGAGGGAAGCTAGTGGCTTTAAAAGAAGGCCCATACAGGATTTGGAAGCCAGGTCATGTTGTCATTTTTCAAGTTGTCCCAGACAAATTACATATTTTGCTTAATTACCTGATTATTTTAGTGTTATAGCAACACAGTGAGTATTTTCTCCCTAGTTTTCCAGGTTCTTAAGTTATCCATAATAGTGAACTATTCTTAGGTACAGAGCAAAAGACGTAATAAAATCCAGTGACTGGATGAACAAACCAAGTAGAAATAATGCATATATTTAACACTGAATATAAGTATGGAAAGGCTTCTGTAGAGGTGTGATTAATTCGATTTTTTTATTACTGTCAGTTTTGGAATCAAGACAGGATAACTTCATGAATGATGCACTATA
Organism: Geospiza fortis; assembly: GCF_000277835.1. Classification (NCBI taxonomy): domain Eukaryota; kingdom Metazoa; phylum Chordata; class Aves; order Passeriformes; family Thraupidae; genus Geospiza; species Geospiza fortis. The sequence goes on from NW_005054364.1 coordinate 1,196,869, forward strand.
TCCCAGACTGTGAACCTGTTAACTGAACTATTGCATGGGAGTTGGCATTGTGTCTACTGAACTCCAGAACAGATTATTATAATGCTCTCCTCTGGCCACCAAAGTCAATGAATCTCTTTGATTTTTTGGGTTTGGTTTATCATATTTATTTATTTATTTATTTATTTATTTATTTATTTATTTATTTACTTGGGTGAGCAAGGATGTAAAAATCAGTGAATGGATTGGTTTTGTTTTTAAAGAATCAATGCATAAATAATAGCTAATTAATTCTCAACAAACACTTCCAAGAGAATTATCTCTGTCTTACAGGCAGAATGAGTTTCAGAGGCATTGGGATGTCAGTCTCAGTTCACACAGTAAGTAAGCAGCAAACAACTGCCAGCAGTCATTCCTGACTGCTGTGCTTATGCTATTACAAGTATTTACAGAGTTTTATCAAATGTCTGTAAAGGCATTTCCTGCAGGTGCTTTCTGTGATCCTGTAGAGAAACAGAGTAACATTATGATGGCCTCTTTCATCTGAAGAGCTCCAAATTCATTCTGAGCACTTGCAAGCATGTTTTCAAAATACTCCCAGGCTGTAAATAAGTCTAGAAGTCAGGGAAAGCAAAAGATACGGAGATCCTGGTACCTTTGTCTTTCCACTCTCCCTTCGTATAAATATCCACAAAAGGATGTTTTTGATTTCTCTTGTATTAGTTTTAGAAAAAAGGATATAACAGACTAATAGCAACAAGATAATGGCATCTTCACTCTGCTAAGGCTGGTGATGCTACAAACACTTTCCCTGAATGGGAAACAGCAGTGTCAGTGTGACGTAGCTTCAAAAAAAAAAAAAAATAAACAAGAAGATTCACTCAATTTGCGCCTTTGCATAGGAACAGAACCATAACCATCTTCTCTGTGCTGCAGCAAATCTTTGTCACAGGCAATTAGAATCGTGTAAAACAAGTACTGCACCTAAGTAATAAAGATCTTTGTACATCAGAAAATCCACCTTCTCCTTCTATATGAATAGTAAGACGCATGAAGCTCTCAATAACAACAGTGCTGCTCTACTGACATCTAACTCTTCTTTTAAGTTAGTGGCTGTGGAGGCTGCAAAGTGATAGAAAAGAGTGCAATGAAGTTATGCTAAACTCAAAATGTCACTGCCTCCTTGGCCAGGGAAGCATGTATCCTGGCTGCAAAAATAAATAAACCAGAAATATCTGACTCAGACAAAATTGCCAACGCTTGTGAGGAAAAAAAATGGCTTGCATGCAACTAGTAATCAATTGACTCTAATGTTCAATCCCCTAAGATTTATGGTACAGCTTAAAATTAAACTTAGGAAATCTCTGTTGAAAGAAAATTAGGCCTTTACATTACTTTAGTACTTGTTTAATGAATTTTAAATAAAGAAGTGGACAGGTGATCAAAATTTTAAAACCCTTTCCTCTTTCAATTATTGTTTTCAAACTAGATTTACATTTGGTGATTATTAAACAAAGGTTTTGATTTATGAAAATCTTCCTATTTCAGATGCTAACAGCCATTTGAAGGCATTTCAACTAAAAGATGTCTATACAGTTACCTTTGGAGTAGTAGTTGATGCAAACCTGAATAAAACATCAGCATATGGAAATTCTAGATGCATATTATCTCTGCAAAAGGGAAAAATAAAACTTCTGAAAGCATGCAGTTGCAAAAGAGAGAATGGGATGAAATCAAATTATATACTTTAAAACAAAAATAAGACCTTCAGTATTTCTTATTCCATTATTGTCTCTGTTGTTAAGACATCTAACAGTTTACTAAATTCACAAGGGTTTCAAATCAAAGATTACTTCTTACTCTGAACCTCTCATGTAGATACTACACACTTTTTGTATGAAGACTGAGAATGGACTTGAGCAGAAACACAAGAATTCTGCGTATCTCCCAAAATTCTTTCAGTCATGCTCATCTTAGCAGGGAAAAGGAAAAAAGAAAAGAAATCCCTGAAGAAAGAGGTAGCTTCTGACAATTCAGATACTTCTTTCCACATTCCTTTGAAAAATATTCTTGTGGCTTTTTGGTATCATTTCAAAAAGCCAAGTGGTTAAAACTGTCCTTATTTCCCTAGAAAGATGAGCAGCTATTCAAGTTGAAGGACAAGCTGACATGTTTGAAGCCTGTCACATACTGTAATTCTGCCTTTGGGGATTTCTTAGTAATATTCCTTTGATTAGTTTGAAAAGACTATTCTGAAGAATCCTACTCCAGGTATTCTTCCTGAGACAAGAATTTTGTGTTTGCTTGCATGCCATTTTGCTTTTGATTCTCTGCATCTAAAACCCTTTTTAACCTTACACTGAGTTTTAGAAAGGAACTACCCATTTTTCATTGACATCTTTCATTGACATTTTCATCTTATGATTACATGTTGGTTACAGGTTTTTTTTTTCACTCTTGTCGTGGTTCACAGACCGGAAGGCTCTAAACTTGTGAACCTTCTTCAGGAAGATCTTAATGAAGATGGTGATTTTTAGAGTATGGGCTCTGCCTAGGGTGAACAGGAGGAAAGGAAAGGAAAATGATTAGTGAGTTCTTGTATCATAGCTGACATTGATAGCTGCATCACCCTTTAGAATTCCTAACTTTAGTGTATGTGAAATATTTTAGATACGTTACTTTTATTTTCTTTCATCTTGACATATTATGAGAGTACTGTACCTACAGGTAGAAACTGAAACATGCTAGTGTTAGATGGCAACAGTGCTATTTTTCCTTTTTTTCTTTGGTAATTTTTTGCTAAATCTTGACTTAATATTATATGTGAACTTAATATTATATGTGAACTATGTGAAATTTATTTCATAAACTTTGCAACTTGGAGGCATGCAAAAACAAAACAAAAGATTCAAAATTATTTCTAATGCATCATTGTTATTTTTCTATAATTAAAAATCAATTTTGTAATGTTTTAATATTATTTAAGGACAGCTGAAACACGTTTAAAGACAGCTTAATGGCTTTTTTAATCCAGTTTTATTTCCCATTACTGGGAAGCTTATCTGAATTGTGGATAATATAAGTGCTATTTGCAATTAACTAAAATCCCAGCATTAAATAGATACTGAAAGTATAAAAGAAAAGCACCTGTTTATTTAAATTTTGTGTTCAAAGTTTGTTTATTTTATCTCAGTATACAATATGAACTTTATATATGAAGCAATTAATACAGAATAACCAGACTTTATTCCTCACTGATTGTTTTACAATTGTATTCTTGCAACTATTTCAGATATGCAAAGTTTTGTTTCACAATTGTTTCTTGCATGCTAATAGTCTAGTCAGAATTGGAATGATCTTGAAAGCAGTCTCTGGACTCTTCTGCAAATGAAACATAGCAATGAAAACTATTCATAACTGAGAAGAGTTTACCTTAAATATTGACAATCATGATTTACATACTATTGAAAATAAATGACTATAAAACCAGCAAGTACAGTAATTTTTATTTATAGTTATAAACTGAAGTCACAAATCAGTATTTTCTATTATGAGTAAAGATTGCTGTTTAGATTGATATTTAACTAATTAACAGCTAAAAAGCTTTCTGTAGCTGCTATGCCCTTACTGAAGATAGATGATTCTCAAAAGTATTTAAAACAGATTTTGACTTTGCACTTTTTCCTGCAGGGAGTTTTAGTGTTTTAATCCAAAGCACTAAATCAGAGGGTGTGGAATGACACTGCTGAGTTTGTGCTTTCCTCTCCTAAGTGTGCCCTCTGGTAACAGCCTCAACAGCTCACGTGGCAAGTAACCCAGAAGAGTAGTGGGGCTGTGCAGAAGAGATACAAGAAGCTTTGAGACAAGTGTGAGGCAAGGAGTACTGTTCTGAAAATTACTGAAAAGCTACTTTAAAATCATCAAAGTGTGCAAAAATTTCTAAATACATCAGTAGTAGAGAGGGAAAGAAACCAAGGACCTGAGTTCCTCTGTGTTTGACCTTCTCAAGGTGAGAGCTCCTGTTACTGCTGAGCTCTGTAGACCAGCAGCCAGTGATCAGAGAGCTGTTGCTGTTATTATTTCAGTAATGGTTGCAATTGTGAATAGGTGTTTTGGAAACACATTCTTCCTGTCTCTTTCATTCTACAGAAGATGCAGCAGAAGTAATTTTTTTGTGTATTAATGAATAAAATCTCACAACTCCTGTAGAGAAAAGCAGGTTTTATCCTGTCTGTGCAACCATTCTGCACTGATTTTTGTATTCTGTTTCTTTTAACATGAATCAGTCAGTGGGCAACTTTTTGGAACTATGGTGTTGATCACATTCTTTATTTTGTAGAATGCATTTATATTGTACCCAGAAAAATTTATATTGCACTGTGCAGAAACTGAAAAGTGGCAAGGTTTTAATTTAGTTCCCATCTCCCACTTTGCTTCACTGACCACAAAAGGCTCAGCTTTCTAATTTAGACACCCATGTGAATACTTGACCAAGTGCTTAATAAGAATTATTTTATTTTTACAATCCCATAAAATAATTTAATTTTTTACTCCATATTCCATATATGTGGAACAGAGACAGTGAAGATTAAATCAAAACTACCCAATCATTTTGTGTCTCCCTGGAACTATGCTAAGTGCCACAGAAAATTTTTTTGCAAGTTTGCTGTCTAGCATCACATGAGAACTGTCACAGACAGAATCCAGCACCTGTGCTGTAGGGCACACTCAGTCTGTTAACTTCATGGAAGATGACCCATTCCCATCTGGCAGTCCACAGTCATGGACATTGTGTACTTCGTTCACTCATGCAAATACAGGAGCTATCTTAGAGATACCAGTCCTATTCAATATGAAACCCCATGCTGCTCCTGGAGTGGGTCTTGCAGCATCTAAGTGTTAAAATCTGTTTAGTGTGTTTAAGACTAAGAGCAAGATAATGATTACTCCCCAATGTGTTCAGAAGCTACCACTAATAAAGCAATCAGTTGATCTTAACAACAAAGATGGAATGTTATTCAGTGGTGGGAAGGTTGTATTTTCTCAATTTAAATCAAACTGTAAATGCTGAATACTAAATCTAGGGAACAAATTGCAAAAGACTAGAACAGGCTTCCATCGGCAAAAATTTCCATGTCAAGCTCATGTGTTTTTCCTCTTGAATTTAGATATGTTAAAAATTAGAAAAACAAACAAACCACCCTAAAACCTCAAGGTATTTCAGCCTCAGTTGTTTATTGTATCAGGATGAATAATCACAATTTTCTCTCTGGCAACTGTATGAATCTCTGGGGAATTAATAGCAGGTAATTATGTACATAAATTAATATCATAATGATATTCAGGAATTTGTTAAGACTCTGCAGGAAACATAACTTCTACTAGCAGTGTTGGTTTTACAACCCTAATTACATTTTAATATTTTTTGTGTATAGCTTAGGTTCAAAAGAATTTTCAGATTGTTCCCATTTGATGTCAAGTGGAACAAAACCTATATGGTTCAGCATAGGGGTTAAAATTTCTTCTTCATTATACAGGCCACAAAATAATTTAGGAGCTTTGTTAATATCTGTTTTAGAAATTTTACAGGTTATGTTTGGTGTTTTTACCAAAAAGGGAAGAATATCTTTGCCACTGAGATATTTCACACATCTCTGGAATAGTGTATTCAATTTCAGGATGTAGAGAAACGTCACACTCTCTGTGCCTTTACTGTGATGCTGTGGTGTCCCATAAATTAAAATTTAACAGCATCCATATGTCTGTGTCCCTTGTTCGTAAGTCTAAAGGTCAGGGAAATGGGGTTATTAAGTGGGGTTATTAAATATTAAATAGTCCTGGGTAAAAGAAAAAACAAACAAAACCCTCCAGTCTGTACACATGTGCATTGTCAGATGTCCTGCCTCAAGTATTCCAATGATACTAAGTCAACAAAGGGTTGCAGTCCAATCCTTAAAAGAAGTCAGTTTCCCTAGCAAAATTCAATTTGGTAGTATTCCTGTGCATAAATAAAGAATGAACAATTGTACATAGAAGTATGAGAAAAGCTCTTAATTCTTGTGTTTGGGATTTATGAGCAAGATGGATAGGCAGTTCTTTATTTGTTTAGGCTTCATTACTCAAAGTAAATTAAACAATGATAATATCCTACAACAGTACCAGAAGATAAAAGAATGTTTCGCTTACATCCAGTTACTGAGTCACGTTCTGGACGCAGTAGCTGGGAGTGAGTGGGGATTTTTGGTTTGTATTTGTTTGTGTATAGGAGTTTCATTTGTTTCTTGTTTTAAAAGAAAAAATGCAAACATCAATACATTAAAACGCACAGAATTGATAATGAATGTCATATGTGTAATTTTTCTTTCAGGTATCTAAAATTATGCTCAGGTAGCATATCTTGATCTTCAATTTTCTGTCTTTAAGTTTTAAAAATATTTTCTAGGTAGATTATACAGAACGGAATCCCTACAAGTTATCTGTGAATAAAAGATGACAATATCCATTAAAATTTTTTTGAGAATTAGAGATTTCTGGAGGTTTTTGTTAAAATACCAAAAAATCAAAGTTCCAGTAGAGGAGGTTGTGTTGTTTTTGAGTAAAAGAGTAGTTTTCAGGCTATAAAATGTAGGCATATTTTGTTATAAAGATCAATAATGTTATGTTGCTAAATCATTTTGTTTTGTTTTGAAATGTAAAAGGCTAAAAGGCAGCAAATAAGCTTTGGGCTTTAGTCTTTGCATGTAATGATAATTCCATTATATTATTCATCAAATTAGGATGAATGTGTGGTTAGAATATGTTTTCAGCATACAAAGAGAGAATTTGAACTTGAAAGTAAACTTCCTAGGAGTCAGTAGAGAATATATGGGTGTAAAGATGAACAAAAAGATGGATCTGATTAAAAAATGGTAGGAAAGGATTTGAGGATAGGACAAAAGCGTGTACTCAATTCTAGTGAAAGCCTGCAACTAGATGTTCCTTACTTTGAGTATGTGAGTAGTTTTCCAGAAATTTTTAGCACTGAGTACATAACATTGGGGTATTGGGGTTTTTTATATATAAATATATATATACACACACACACATTTATGTAAAAGAGAGAAATAGGAAGTATATGGATTGCCACTGAAACTGGGATTTACTGCTAGCACTGATAATAGAATCAAGTTCATACAAGCTCACCATCATCAGCATTATAATGTTTAGTTGATCCCGTTTGTTGTTAGTCCTGAGCTCTTAGGAGTTCTGGTTATTTTAAAACCACAAATCTCAAAGATGAAATTCTGCACCTGTTGAAGCATTTGAGGATTTCATCATTTGGGATAAGGGAAATACCTGCTATAGTTTTTAATTACTTTCAGATACTTTTTTTTCTATTCAGATGCATTTCTCTGTGAGGTGATTATGCAGAATGCTGTAAATATATTGTTTTGCTTTGAATGTGTTTGTTTTTAGGCAAAGAGTAGAATATGCAAACTGTAGTGTTACTAATTGCGCTGTTCAATGAAGAGAATGCAGAAATGTTTTTTCAAGGAAAAGATTACTGCTTCCTATGACTTATTTTTACTCCCCACAGTACAGATGAAAGTATAGCAACCTGTCAAAACTGAGGTAAAATGGAAAGAATTTAGATCTGTTACTTTCTGATGCATTTTTTTTTCATTTGCTATTATTCTTTCTTTCTGCAACCTGTTTCCTTACCATATTTCTTTTATTTTTTTTCCTTCTACTTGAAGTTAATCTCTTACATCCTCCTTTGCCCGATCCTCTTATTCTTGCTGTTTGAGTTTGCATGCCACAGTTGGGCTGGATTCTCATAGGTATTAAGCAAATCTTCACCAGCAAAGAGGAATTGATGAAATTCAGTTTTTGTCTTTTTTTCTTAAATGTCCAAATACTAAAGTAGGAACAAATTTTTTAAACATCTTGTCTTCTCTGAAATCTGCTGTAGATTTCAGTCAGCTTGTGCAGAACCAGTTCATGATGTGAATTTTTCTAGGGCCCCTGGATTTGATCTGCCCTGCAGTGCCAAACATCATTCCACTGCACTGCTGGTGGAGAGCTTCCAGCACCCAGCCAGCCCTGCTCTGCTCATTGATGGTCCAGATTCCTGAAAACTCAAGTGTAAAATGCTTTCCAGATTTTCTTTTTTGTGCAGTCAGAGGGCTGGCAGCCATAACCAAAGCTGTCAACATGTCACTCTTGTAATCCTTCTAGTTTTTGAAAAAAATATTTGGTTTGGAATTTGGGGGTTTTTCTATAAAATAAAAATTTCAAGGTTTAGTCAGCTTGGCTCACCTTGGAGTCACAAAAAAACTCCAGATATCTTTCCTGAAGACATATTCTGCCTGCCTGTGGATGTTTCCATATTTTATAATGGTGCTTCTATTTCCTATTTCTGCTCTTTATAGAGCTATAGTACCAGGGAAAACAGACTTTGTACTGCTTTCATTATTGCAGTGTCAAAATAAAGCTAGAAGCATAGATTTTACTTCCCAGAAATTCACAGACATAAATTATTCCTTACTTTGATAAAAAGGAAAAAAAATAACTATCAAGAGTATAATATTGAGTATAAAATCAAAGTAGTGAAAAAAGTACTAGTAATTAAAGAAAACTATGAAAAAAATTTAGTAGTTCCTCACTTAGGAAAAGAAATGTCATCCTCCTGTTCCATGCATTGCTCTATTTTTACATCATCCTAGAAAGAGCCTACACTGAAGCAATTTTAGTACTCATCTCTGAATAGATCATTAATTTGGATGGAGAATTCTTCACCTGAATTAAGTGAAGAATTAATTTTCCCCTTAACTAAGTTAGATTCTCTGGTATATAGGTGATTATGTTTTTCAGTGAAATACAGGGATTTTTTCTCTGCTTCGCAGAGAGCTGAGAGATTGCAAACATCTTTTTGTTTATCCGGTTGAGGACCTAACCACCATCCTTCCATCATTTTACTCTTTGGTTAAAGTATGAAAATGTCCACTTTTGTTCACTTAACATTTCAGGCATTTCTGTGCCTCCTTATTTCAGAGGTAAATTATTTAATGCTGAGAATTTCTTTTTAACTCTTTATTGTAAAAAGCAATATCTCTAAAGGAGATTTTGTAATGTTCTTTCTTTGTCCATAGAATTGAATACTGTAAAATGGTTGCAAACTGTCCTATTACAGGAAGCTAAAAGAATTTTGGCCAGTTCTACTTACACACTACTGTTAAACTGGGTGCTATTTCATTACAATATTTATGTGAATTTATAATTTAGCTCTACTATTTTTAATTATTGATTAGAATGTAGCTGTTATTTAAGTACAAGATAAAAAATTGAGTCTGAATCTTAACTTTCTATAGCTGTACTTCCAAGTTTGCCAAACTCTTACCTTCACTTTTCTCCAGGTTCTTTAGTTGTGCAAAGATAATTATACTGAATGTCTCTCTGGTGTCCCCATGTACAGTGGGGTGGCTGAAGCATACTGGTAAAGCCACAGTGAAATTTAAAAATCATATAATTTTTGCTGTAAACTCTGCTGAATTGTTTATTATTTATTTAATTTATTAATTTTAAACTGTGTTAGTTGGCCTGTTAAAATATGTTATCTGTCCTATAAATCTTCCCTGTTAAATTTTGAAAACTATTCAGAGTGAAATAGTTTCCTCTTAAAGAGTGACAAAAATCTTGATGAATATGTTTGAAAGCTCCATTTAATAAATGTTCAAAAACACTGTTCAGAAAGGATTTGGGGACTTATTTTCTTATCTTTTTTTGTTGTTATCTGTTGCTGTCCTGTGGAGCACTACCTTTGAGAAAAGTGGTTAATAACATTCCCAGTCTTTTTGTTGCAATGTGAGCTGAAATGTGAAGCAGCTTACAGAAGTTAGTATCCAATACAAGAAGAGAAATGGTTTATAGAACAAAGAATTTTGGAGTTGGGCTCATGAGACAGTATTTTACAGATAAGTGACCCATTTTGATACTTTTCCCAGTTTGGGTTAAAGAAAAAGCATGATATCTGGCAGCAATATTTAAGTGACTTAATGAGATTAATCATCTGAAAAATTTGTCTAATTTATACAGGTATTTACACTTTTTTCTGAAAAAAATAGTTTTGCAAGGAGGTTTCTTATTGTAAAACTTTATATTTTATTTTTCTTTTTAGCCAGAGATTCATTCCCTGTTAAGAAAGAAAAAAAAATATCCTATTAGAGTTGTGGGTCTAAATTATACTTTTAAATCCTATTGGCCAGAAAAGGAGATTTTACAGCAATTGTGCATAATTTTCAAGGTCCTGTAAATTGATTTTTCAGTCTTGCAATAATGGATTTTGGCCTGGTATTTGCATTATCCACAAAGCGTGTATTACTGTTTCCCATTTATTTAAATGAAGGCTGTGTTTAAAAGATACTCTTCTGCTGGAGACTAAATGGAATGTGTTTTATTAATCTGGGACTGCCTTATTCTCTGTTGGCTATGTTTATGCATTCAGCAGAGGTTACTGATTCATATAGCAATAGGAACACTTGAAATGCCAGGTACCTGCTGGGATCAGCTCTCTTTCTGACAAAGGACTGGTAAAGCACAAGTCAGGGTAAAAAGCTTGGAGAGCTATAGAAAATACTTTTGATTTTGAGAATCTTTTTCATCTATAATTTAATTAAATTATGTAAAAAAATATCATGTCTTCCTACGTTCAGCTTCCTTTGACCATAACACTTCTAGGAAATGAAAAAAAGCCTGAACCAAAACAACCAGCAAACCTACATTTAGTAGAGTTTTGATAAGATTATACCAAGCATCATAAAATTAAAACATTTCCAAATGGAATTTATTCTTGAACTATGGAGCATTATCTTGCATGCTCAGTAAAACATACATATTTAAACGAATCAAAATTTTTATTCCCTCCATGAAGTTCTGTGATTCCTAGAACAAGATTAGGAAAACAGGCAGCTGCTCAGCAGCATTTTTTGTCATTGGTCGCTGTATGCTTTCCTTTGGCTTCTCTTCAGCTCGGAAGAGAGGACTGTTCATTTCCTTGTATCACCCAAATATATAAGTACTTCAAAGACACTAATTAATGTATCTTTCTAACTTATTTATGAAGTGAGGAGTGCCAGTCATCATCGTTTAGCACATCAATAGCTGCAGCACAAAAAAATAAGGTGGATGTAACTGTTAACATGTTTTAATTTTGTGAGTCCACCAAAGAATTGATCCTGTTCATCTTCCTTACATCTACCATCACCTGGATCTACTATGCATGGTACAAAATAATTATTCTTCTAAGATATATTTTTTGAATAAGTAGTGTCTGAGCATGTATTATAGGATTTTACATGTATTTCTTCAGATGCCAACCGTAAAGGCACTAGAACTGATTTTTTTTCTTCTTCTTCTTTTTCCCTTAGGCATTTCCTGGAAATACAAACTCTGACAGCGTGGTCCGGCATGATTTACAACATCCAGTTATTGCTCGCTATGTGAGGATAGTTCCTTTGGACTGGAATGGAGAGGGCCAAATTGGGTTAAGAATTGAAGTCTATGGTTGCTCCTACTGTAAGTTTTTCCATGATGATCCTTTTTTTCCCTCCCCTAAATAAAAACTCACTTCGAATTTTGGATTAAAACCAAATGTCAAAGACTTTCATCTAGTTGTGTTACCTAGGGCTTCATGAAATATTTGTTGGAACTCTGAGTTGTTAGTTTGTTCTTCTCTGGAAGATACAACATTGGAATTTGCAATGCTGCTTTGAAGTTGCTCCTTTCCATCTTCATTATTTCTGTTGTAGAATGCTTTGGCTATTGTATAAGCTTGCTTGGGGCATTTGAGGAAGAGATCACGTTCAAACAAAAGTCATGCTGGGTCTTGAAAGATAAAATGGAAACAGGGCATAATTTATTGCCTGGTGCAAGAGACAAAATTAAAGCAGTAAATTACAATTCTGTCTAAATATCTGACACATTTTTCTGTGATATTTTGTAGAGTATTTGAATGTGACTTCAGAATTTCTTCTGAAACCTGAGTGAGCTATGGTACCAGTGCTTCCATAGCTAAGAGCAGAACTGATAATGCTTTAGGAAATTATGCCCTTCTTTAATTCAATCCAGCCAGTGCTTAAGTTGGCAAACCCGCAAAACTGAGTTTATAATATCCTATTTCTATGTACTTTTTAGGCAGTATCCTGGATTTGCTGGTATTTTAGCTGGAAGATGTTGTTTGAGATTTGTCTTCTAATAACAAGACTTTAGAATAAAATGTGGAAGACTCATTACTGACTTCCTTGGGTGACATAAGACCTATTGGAGTCCTTTGCCATCCTGACTACCAAAAACAGCTGTGATTTCAACTGTTTTTTTTTAATTTGATTAGAAAGTCAACAGACTCCATACTTTCCTTCAATACCAATAGAACCATGAGGAATAGAGTTTTGATATAATTTTTCTCATTTCCATGCAAGGAATGTTTTAAAAATGTATATTGAATCACAGAGAATTTCCCAACAGCTGGAACTTAGTTGAGAAATCAAATCAAACTTGCTATAGTATTGATGCTGCTGTGCTGGGGTTACACATGATTATAAATATAAGAGCAGGACCTGTTGCAGTAAGACAAAGCATAATGTTTTTAAACTAATAGGGGGTCAATTTAGATTAGATATAAGGAAGACATTTTTTACAATGAGAGTTCTAGAACTCTAACAATTTACCCACAGAGGCAGTGGATGTTCCATCCCTGGAAACATTTAAACTCAGATTTATTGGGACTCTGAGGAACCTGAACTAGTTGAAGATATCTCTGATTATTGCAGAGGGATTGAACTAGATGGTCTTTAAAGGTCCCTTCCAACACAAGCTGTTCCATGTTTCTATGATATCTGTTGCCTAAGGACCTGTAAGGTTACCTACAACTCAAAGAGATTGAGCTTCTGAAGTTTTAGGTACAACTCTGATTATTCAGTACATGGCTCTTAATAAACAAGTGTTTACCATCATACTGCTAAAATGTTTTACGTGCTGTTTTAAGTACACCTAATACTACAGCATGGCTAATTTTCCAATCATATTAAATACTTGCTTCTAAGTATACCTCCATGCTTGTACATCAAATGTAAATTCAGGCCTTTGATACAAGAAACCAACATCTAGTTTACTATCAAATATAGCTCTCTTTAGCAGAATAAAATGTAGCAGAATCAAACAAGAAACCCCACAATATTTACTGCAATATTTACACATAAAAATGATACATTTTGATGAAATTAATAGACAAAATGCTGTAGGTACGCAACAAGGCACTTTTAGAGGCTTAAAGTAAATGTGAGAAAAAGTAAAACACAGCTTGCTGAAAAAATTATTTTAGTTGTTTGATGGAAAGTTGCTTGCTTGCTGAATTTTTGGAGGAGAATAAAAAGCCTCTGACAAGGACACAATATATGGAACCATGAAAATAATGATAAAATGTGTCTTCACAGAAGAAGTAAGGTGGCCCAATATAATTTCATAGTTTTACTGATAGAGTATTACTGGTCTGTTTGTATTAGAAATTATTTCAGTAATCACTGGAGATGTTTTATTGTAAGATTTAAAAGAATATATTCTGGTTTTATGTGTAAAGGGACTTTTCTTTCAACATTTCTGCTACAATGCAATGTGGTTTTTACATGCAGGAATTGGGCTGCTCCCAAAATGGTATCAGTAGGGAGCAGCAGAGCAGCTGAGAAGAAAAACTGAAAAATAAATGTGTAAGGGGAGAGGAAGGGAGCCCTTTGGTATGAATACTGTAACCAGGGAGTACTGTTTACAAATTCCCAGCTTGTCTTCAAATGAATTATTTGGAGCCAGGTGTAAATGCTACACCTTTCCATGTAGATGTGTCCTTTGGCAGAGGCCAAGTTTTTAACCTTATGATTAGAAGTGCATATATTTGCATATAAATATAAGCACAGCCATTAACCAGTGTTATTTGCAGATTAATCCTTCTGTCATTTAAGGAACTAACCATTTAGATAATCACCAATTTTAAAAGCCTGATTAAAAAACTGGCTTCTACTCAAATCTGTCCCAACTTTTGGAACTATTACCTTAATCAAAGGCTACCCAGTACATCACAATTTTAATTTTTCTTTTAGTTAACAAATAAATGTATTTTTTTATTTAGATCTATTCAGATTTTCCCACATTGCACACAAGGTTTAATTGGAAAGCCATGCAGACTGACTGTTAAAACTCTTTCCTTGCACAATGCTGCAACCTGGTCATTAGCCTCAGACCTTTAAGAAAAATGTTTCCTCGTATTGAGCTGCTTGTTTGAATATCAGGTCGCCAATTGCCATATTTCTAGTTCCTATTTTGTTTGTATATGTATATAAGATACACATTTAACTTTTTTGTACCAGGGGTGAGATCCATGTCCTTTCTTGCCCAGCAAATCAAGTTTAAAAAGAGGTATATTTTCCAGAGAGCAATTAGGCTTCACATCTGTATCCTGAAGAAGTTAATAGCATTATCAAATCTTCTTGTAGTGTTGGTTTGCTTAAAGTTTAAAGTCTGTTTTGTCTTTTAAATTTCAGGTCTGTGTTTTGTGTAGATGAGAACTGTGGGGTTGTCTTCTATCAGAAAAGTTCACAGAAGTCACCAAAAAAGAATTAGGGTCTTACCCTACAACAAGGTTCAGAATGAAATTTGGGTTTTAATTTTTTTTTTCCTATAGAGGAAAACTGCCTATATATTATTAAAAGAAAAAAAAAAGTATTAAAATTGGGTAAAGAACTTGCTTAATAGCTAAACTAATGGAGAAATTTCATGAGCAAAATAAGCTTGAAAAATCACAGCCAATAGACTATTATATAACATAAAACCCACATTTTGGTCAATGAAACTTTTAGTTTTTATTTTAAAATTATGAGTTTCATAAACCATAAAGGGGAAAAGGGTCTTTACACTTGAAGTAACATCATATATCTAAGAACAAGTCACAAAGAAGAAAACAATATAACCAAACTCACAATATCCACTGAAATCAGTCAAATGAAAACTGATGGTCGAATTTTTTTCATGCTCTTTTGGTGATAGTAAGCAATGGCACATGACATGGATCTTCCACCATGTTCACTTTTATGAATTTTTGAGACAGGCAGCAAAGATGTGGCATCTGGAGGCCATGAAAACTACAATATAATACTTTTACTACTGATTCATGAAGATCATAATAAGTTCCTGCAGGATCATTGCCATATGAATAGTTCCCTTAATCTCCATCCTGTGGCAGATGAATGCCTACAAAAAAGGGCAATAAGCATATTATTGCATAGGCTTTTCAAGGTAGCTGTAAGAGGCCTTCTGGGTCATGAAATCCTATGAGAGGAAAGCACTCATGCTACCTTTATTCATAGAGGAGTTTTTTATATGGCTGTGCTGATTTTCTGGATCTAAACAGTACATTTGTGTCTTTTTAATGCAATTGCACATCTGATGGTAAAAATTTTTAAATTTCCGATGACTCACTTCTGAATTGTAGGATATACTTGAAAAAAACAAACAACACCTGGAGATGGCAAAAAGCCATGCAAATATTCAATATACTCAAGGCAGGAACAATTATAAAGCTCCATAAAAATCTTTTTGCATTTACAGACCAGCTCTATTTGCTAACACTTAGGAAGCAGTGGGACTGAACAAATGTCATATGACCTCTATTTGCAAATCTGTTCTTTTTCAGATATTAGCTCAGCTACATGTACTGCTAGGTCAAATGTAACTGTTTCAGTTTTCTGATTGATGACTGTTTTGGGTTTTTTTAGAGAGGGAGGGAAAAGAAGGAAAAATAGTAACCACAGTCCTGTGGTTATTCATGAAATAATGAATATTTTTATGGTGAGCATTTACTCTACAAATAGTAAAGTGAACAAAATTTTGGTCATGGAATCATGTTACAAGAACTAAAATGAAATTTGTAGGCGGTCTTAAGGGGTGAGCAAAATGAATATTTGCAAGAACTGATTAGGAAGTACTGAAGTGGTAAAACCTGTGGGCTGAACAGATCTTTTAGTTGCTGTAGTTAATCTTGTTTGCCTGCAGTGACTTTGAGTTAAAACACTGTTTCCTTTGACAGTTCATTCTGCTATACTTATGCTATAGCATTCAACTATACTTAGCTGCTAGGAAATTGACTTATTTGAAATCTGCTTAGCTTGGTTTCATGCTACAGGCACTAACCAACTATCCATGTCTCACTGTGCCCCATGGTTGCCATACACACTTAAAAAAGAAACTTCCATATTGTCCAGAATAATCTGTTGCATCCAAATACCAAAATGTCTGTTTAAGGTAGATGAGAAAGCTGCTTTATTTGCCCTTTGTTGAATCTTATCAATTTTCACGTGTCCAGATTCAAAGGTATACCCTGGACCTTGTGTTTTACCAGAATATAGCATAAAATGGTCCCTTAAAGTGTCATGACTCCTACTGAAATACCCTGTGGTAAATAAAATAAATTATAATGTGTTAATAAATGTATACATACATATTTCTGCTCTTACACTTTTGGTATGTGTGTGAATATATGCCTAAGTAGTGAAGATACTTGTGTAGTCCAGTAATCTGCATAAAATTTCCTAGCTGTTCTTATGATATTTTATTACTTACAATAAATGTGCCACTGTGTTTTCTGGTCAGACTTTTCTGTCCGCTTAAGTGATGAAACTTCATAAAATTATTAACTGTCAGAATGGAAGAATAGTTTTGAAGTGTTCACTTTGTGGAATTGTATAATATTTCTAGAAACTTTACTAACTTGCTGTAAGTGACAGATCTCTGAACATACAGGGATTGTAATGTGGGGAAAAACAGACCTAAAAGTCATTTAGCAGAGTCTGCTGTGAGCTACAAAAACTTTCCTTGTATCAGTGCTTTGGACAGTAAAGAGTTCTGCTAAGCATCCAGCTGTTTCCCCTTTTCTCTCAAATTTCAGTATTTCTAGCCTGAGAACATCTATACCTATTTAGGCCTATGTGTTTGATTTTTAGCCTTCATCTTCACAGCTCATCAGTGGCAAACATAGCTTGATATTCTCCTTCTGACATTAAAGGTGCATGGATGAATACTCATATCTAAACTATGGAGAGTGAGGGAAAAGAACTGTGAACTTTTTCTTCGCTAACTTTTAAAGATCTGTTTGAATTTGTGTTCTGTTGCTAAGTTTGCTTCCTTGTTAGTGTATTTTTTTTCTACCTTTTTGGCAGACAAGAGATTTGGTTTTTTCTGAAGGTCATGAAAATGGACACCTTTTATCCTCCAGATAGTCTCAGGTCATGTTAAGTCATTTAACAGAAGAATTTTGTAATTTAAGACCAAAAATAGCCTCTGTCTTTATAAGTATTCTCATTACAGATTTTTCTTCTCCGTGGCCTCTCCAGGAAAGAGCACTTGTGATTGTTCCTGTACACATTTTCATATAGTTTGGCATGAAAAATAAGTGAGAACAGGCTTCAGTCCATTTATTACCTTCAGATGTTATTATTGACAAACATAGGCCCCTTTCAGTAAATAAATTTTAAAATAATAAAAAAGTTGTGGTTTTTTTTTTATTTAGTGCATTAAGAAATAAACTTCTACAATCAGAAGATTTCAGGCTGAAACAAAAAAATATTTCCAAATACCTTATTGTTTAACATTTTTTTTCTAAATCAAATATTTCAGAAATACTTGACATAAAAGAAATTTTTAGTAGAAAAAGTTTTGTTTTATTCTTCATCTTTTTGTTAATCTGATGCAACATGAGTTTTTTTCCTCTCTCAACTTTCTGCATCCAGTAAAAAAAAATGAAAAATCCATTATTTTCCACTTGTAATTGTAATGAGGCTACTGGCAGATATTCTCAAGCACCACAGTTTTGAGAAGTGAAACAACTGTGTGCAATCTTTACAGGTTCATTTGTTAGCTGGCAATGAAAATGTAATCAGTGTGCTGGTTTCAACTGCGGCAGAGTTAATTTTCTTCACAGTGGCTGGTGTGGGGCTGTGTTTTAGATTTGTGCTGAACACAAGGTTGATGATACAGAGATGTTTTTGTTGTTGCTGAGCAGGGCCCGCACAGAGCCCAGATCTTTTATGTTTCTTGTACAGCCACATTGATGAGAAAGTTGGTGCTTCTTGGGAGGCTGGGAGGAGACACAGCCAGGTCAGGTGACCCAAGCTGACCAAAGGGACGTTCCAAGCTGTGTGGCGTCTTGTTCAGCATATAAAGTAGGGAGAAGAAAGAAAAAGGGGAGATGTTTGAGGTGATGGTGTTTGTCTTCCCACGTAACCATCACATGTGATGGGGCCCTGCTGTCCTGGAGATGGCTGGACACCTGCCTGCCCATGGGAAGTGGTGATGAATTTTTTGTTTTGCTCTGCCTGTGGCTTTTGCTTTCCTTATTAAACTGTCTTTATCTCAACCCATGAGTTTTCTACTTTTTACTCTGCCACTATTTTCCCCAATCCTGCTGGTGAGTGAGTGAGTGGCTGTGTGGGGCTTTGTTACTGGCTGAGGTTAAACCATGACAGTCAGTCAGAGAAAAACAAGTATATTTTGTATGAATACATGACCCACCAGCTTTTTAAGTCATAATCCTACAGAATTTTAAATTACACTTGAATATTTTTTAATCATTCATAATTTCCTTTAGAAGAATGTAAGGCTTATTTGTAAAGGTTATTTTAATTCTTTTTTGCGGTGAAATGAAGGAAAACTTTTCCCTAGTATATAAACGGAATTTATGGCCAAATTTGATAAAATCTTGCAGGATTTGATGAATGTTTTTTAAAATCAGATATGGCTGTTGTGTAAAAATAGCAGACTAATGTTTTCTAATTGGTTTTCCAGCAGCTGCCCACACACACCACAGGAGGGATCCTCCTTACAGTGGTCTGTAACCAGTTAATAGGAAGATGGAGACTTAAGACATATCCTTCAATAAGCATCTGAAAACATCAAAACCAGAAGCAGAACTAGAGTGTGCTGTTTCACAAAGTAAGAATGGTAGCATTTAGGTAACTATAGTCAAAAACTTCAATCTAATCACAACAGTCTTGCCTTTAATCTTTTTTTGCCTGAATGAAGGCTCATGATTGCTCTGCCCAGCATTATTTTCTTGCATTTCTGTAAGTGGTGATTGATCCCTTTGTCCATGGTGACTTATTCACTAGAGAAATCAGGTAGGCTTTTTTTTTTTCTCTCATGAAACAATAAAATTCAGCAGATTTCAAACTGTAGGTCTTGATTCTATGCCATTGATTTGAAGCCTGAAGAACCTCACTGGTATTTATTTTCTTGAATGTCTGAAATAAAATATATTAAGGATGCAGTTACTTCCAGACTCAGTTCAATTTATTCTGCTTTTTCTCAGAAGTCTGGGTGAAGATGATGTGTTTTGTATCTTTTATTTTAGGCATGGCAAGTGGAGTCTTACTGTGAGTAAATTCTTACTTCCTCTCTGCCAAAGGTTGGTGTTCTCTGATTAGAAAGTGCACCTATCAAAGAGTAAACATTACTGACAAGAAAAAACAAATTTAACTCTTCATAGTAATGCTTCTATAAGGTTAAAACAAGCCTTGGTGTTTATATGTACTATATCCCTATACAGAGTTATGTTTCTAGATAGTCCTGTTTCAAAGCTGGGCCCTCATCTTCATGAGCATACCTTTGGAGTTGAGTCACTGTGATGCCAGCTTCTCCCTGAATCTTCTAAAACAGGGAAAAAGTTCCGATTTTTCCATCTCATGAAGGTGACACTGCATGGCCCTTCTCTAGTGGCCAATAAGGGTCCCCTCACCTTCCACTCAGTGCTGCTATTTTCCTTCAGAAGTACAAAAGAGTACAGCTGGAAGGGACCTACAACAGTCCAATTGCTTGACCAGTTCAGGGTTGGCCAAAACTTAAAGTATAGTACTAGAGACATTATTCAAATGTCTTTTAAACACTGTCGTTCTGTTAATTGCCCTTGCCAGACTGCAGGGGATGCTTTTTAAAGCTAAACTGAAGAATGCATTGTCCTGCTCCTGGCTGCACATGCACATTGTGTTAATGCTTGTAAGCATTGTCTCTGAAACAGTGTCAGAAAAATAAAATGAAATCCTGTTTCCAGTTGTAACCTTTGTGTCATATGTATTTCAGAGACTGCTGCCTTTTCAGACAAATATTAGCATTGTTATTCAACTCATGGTGAGCACAGGGAATGGAATAGAATGAAATAGGACAGAAAAGAACAGAATAGAATAGAGTATAACAGAAGACAACTGAAAATTTATATTTTGTTATGCCCAGAGCTCTGCAGGAGAAACTATGACCCAGGTCTGAGGGCTCCACCCTGGAGAACAGCTCTCTGCAGTGCAGGTGGCAGCGCCATCCAGGTGACAGGGTCACCAGTGTCCTCACAGGTCTGGGATGAGACCAGAGCTTTCAGTTTATCCTGTATGATTCCCATACTGCTTCTGTTGGTATAAAAATATTTAGATTTTCTCTTAAATTCATAGTCCTCCCTGGAGCAGCATAGATTTCCCAACAGCACTTCCAGTCAGACAGTGTCTTGCTAAGCCTTGCCTTACCTTTAACTTTCCTGATGGTATCCCCATCCAAAGAAGGAACATTTATGTTTCTGTCCAGCCTCTCCTGGAGGTGCAACTGGAGAATGAGGTAAAGCTGCCTACAGTGTCCTTCTGCCATCCATCCAGTCTCTGTTGCTAAAATCCCATAAGAAAACAAACAAACAAACTTTTGGATGTGTTTCTTGTACCAGGGAATTATACTAAAATAAACAAAGATTTGGCTCAGCTAAGCAATATCTTAGATTCAATGGCTTCAGTTATGAGGGCGTCAAATGTCTCATAAACTTTCTGAGATTGGATTCTTTGCTGCTTTTCTTTTAGTCTGAGTATTTCTTAGGCTGTCACAAGAAGTTATTAATTCACAATGGAAGTGTTCCATGCAATTTGTATGGAAAAATGTTAGCTCTATTCAGATGCAGCCCTTTTTATTAGAAGATTTTAGGCTCCATGATGTTGGAGCATTTCTGGTTTTGTTCTGACTGTAATGCTAAAAAAAGGAAAACAAAGGAAATTTTTTCTCTTGAATATAGTTCAAGTTGAAGTACTTTTTTGTATGGTTTCATCTGGATATTTAGATGGGTTCCTAAATTGCTCATTGAATTCAAAAAGGTTAGAGGGTTCACTTACTAAGTACCTGTTTGTACTTGGTGCAGATTGAGGTGAAGGAAAATCCTTTAAATAACAATAGTTGTGATTTTTTAGAAATGCCAATGTGCATCAGGGATGATTAAAGCCTTTATAGTGCCCTGTCTTTTTTCAAGTGCATGTAATAATAGCAAAATGGATGCAGAAATGTCGGAGGGGAAAAATTAGCTGTCTTTTAAAGATTAAGAATTCATGGCACATTTAGATTTTGACTGTGCTTTAGAATTCATGGTGAAACTGGTTAAATTCTTCAGGAAAAATTTAAATATTTTCATAAGTTTACCCACATCAATTTGAAATTCTGTTTTAACATTTGGCAAAGGTTCAGTCAAAAAACAAGACAAGGTACAAGCCAAAACGGCAACCATAAGCAAAGAGTGAAAATGCACATTCAAATTTGGGTGTAGTCTTTGCATTTTCATGGTGACTTGAATTCTGAGATCTGCATTCATTAAAAAGAACATAAAGTTATGTTATATGAACTGTATCATATATCATATGCACACATACCTATTTCAGGTACTTAGTCTGACCTGTTTTTAAATGAGTAGCTGCCTTTCCTGCACCATCTAGAAACTAAGAAAACCAAGCTCTTCACATAAGTACCTAACAATTCTAAAATTTAAGAATATATCTTTAAATAATGAAGAAAGCTAGGGAAACTTTGAAAATAATGTAAGTCAATCAAAAAGAAAAGAGGAAAAAAGTGCTTTTTCTTCATTCTAATTCTGTATACTCCTCAGATTTTACCAGCCAACATTTTAAAGTTTCATATGGATTACTGTTAAAAAATAATGACTATCTTATTAATAAATAATAAATATTAAAAAAATAATGAATAGCTTATGGGATAGGATCTGATCCTACAAATCTTTTAGAAACTTTCTTGCATAGTAATGTTTCTATCTTTACTTTTCCAGATTGACAAGGTAATTGGAGTTTAATTCTTTTAGTAGGGACATGTTCTTTATTACTTTTTTTTTCCTAATAGACCATATGTCTTTAATTGTCCTCTTGGTCTTAAATAAATTGAAGAACTTGAGAAATTTGCTTTCTAAAGCCACAGCTATAAAAAAAAAATAAGGTCAATAATTTTCTTACCTAAAAAAAGCCCTAAAAATTGATTAGGAAGAACTGCAATTTTTGTACCAAACCTATATGCAAGGCAGGCAATGCTGTTTTGTAGTGATTTGTTTTGGTAATTATCTTTGTTTACGGTGAGTCAGACCCAGGGTATTTTGTTAAGGGGTAATGAATCAATAAAGAGAAGCAAACTTTCAGTAAACATGGACCGGCCAGAGAAGGCAGTTGCTCATTTTTTTCAAGGTGGGAGGACATTTTTGTAGCTGTGGTAGAGGATGTTGGCAATAGTGTGATATGAGAAAAGCCTGTTGAGCTTATGTCTTACAGTAAACGGTTTTTAAACTGATGCAGCGGTTCTAATAAACATCTTCAGTCCTGCCTTTTTATTGACTGCTGTTCCAAGAGATTCAAAAGGAACCTAGTAAAGCCTGTGTTTCAGCTATTTATTATTGCAACCTTTCACTCACTGACCTAATTTTTCTCTCCTTTCCATTTTTATTTGTTTTTTCCAAAAGTCTCTGCTATGACTTCTGTCTCATTGCTTTAATTGTGTAGTTTCCTGATTCTGAAACTTCCTTGTCTGATTTGTCATAAGTAAGCATGAAAAACAAGGGAACAATCAGGATTTTTTTCTGAATTTTGAATGACAGCAGAAATGCACAGTCCTTTTCATACATTCAGATAATGAATTTGTGTCCAACTTGTAAGTAAAAGTTAATTGTCTTAAAGTCCTCACTTGTGGATAAATGTTAGAGTGATTTGAGTTGAACTATTTACATAATCAGTGGCTTTGTACCTCATTATCATTTAAATTCTTTCTATAATATGAGTATGAGACAGTGGACAATTTTTGGAAATGTCAGGTTTTGGATATATGATAAATTTCAAACTCAGTTGGCAGAGTTTCAGCCCTTTCAAAACTCAAAAAACAACTTATATAAATTTAGGAATAAGATTATTTGTAGCAAGTTCAGGGAGAGGATTTTGTCATCCTTAGTTCTAATGTAACTAATCTCAAGTATTAGTTGTACACAGCATTGGTTTTGGAGGAAAACTGGCAGGATAATTGCCCAGGCACTGAGTATGCCTCTGTAAGCCTAAGCTAGGTCATAGTATAAATCACCCAATCTGAAAACTGAAAGAAGGTGGTACCATGTCTTACACATTGCTGAAGATTTCTACTAACTTAAAGGAAATTTTGGTGGTAACAAAGGGGAAAGAAGTCTGTTGGAAGTTTTTCCACTGCACACTTTTAGTAAGAGCTGGTGACATCTCACCAAAGGCTTTCTGTCAGTGATGATTAAATGCTTACACCATTTTCATACATTATGTGGGCATGACTTCAAATCAAACACAACTCTGAGTTATGTGGCAATTCTTCTGAAAACCTTTAATTTTGCATTATTCCAACTTGATTCTGACCTTAAATTTGACAGCTGTGTCTTAGGATAGCTGCAGACACAGTGGATGGAATCTCTTTGTGTAGCACTGTATTTTCCACAGATGAAGTAGGGGAATTTGAACGATTTATCTTGTGCCATAATGCAGACATTAAATACTTGCTGTGAATAAACCAAGCTCTTCCTGTTATTAAATCCAGCTGTAGAGAGGAACTTCATCAAGCTAGACAAGCACATACCCCTAGGTTATTTCACCCAAGAGAGAGCTCAAATATATTTTCCATGTACTTTGAGTTTTATTTATGTTAGTAAATGTATAAAGTCAGTATTATTCTTGTATTTGAGCTTGCAAGTTTCAATGTTTCTAATAAAATCCTTAGTTTAACCTGAAGGAAAAATACTTTGAACAATTCAAATCCCATTGAACCTCGGAAAAGCACCTCGCCAAAATTAGGACAGGCTGAAAGTTGTTTTCCTTTTCTAATAAATTCTGATCATTTAGAAAAGTTTACAGCTCAGCCGTGTGAGAAAGGCCAACTAGAATTTTAATATCCATTTTTTTAACTTTCTTTACTTTCTTGTAACTTAAAAGTTGAAAATGAGTGAGTTTCATTTGTAAAATAATGAAAGTAAAATATTTCAGCAGTTAATAATCTTTTTTCTGTAAAATAAAAAATCTTCTTGCCTAGTTGTCACAAATTTACAATCAGCTTTTGATGCAATTTATCTTTGGATTTTCTACAATTTTCTGTTGATGGTTTTGAGTCAAAAGAATCAGCAAATCATCAGGTTCTGCTGAAAAATATTCTGCTGCAAAATTTTCATCCACCCATACTAAATCCAATAATAACAAAATACTTTTAAACTTGTGCCATAATTTATTTCAAAGAAATTTTCCTTGTTCTTACTGAGGTGCCATTTCCCTTGACTTTAGGGGAACAATAGTAAAACTGCAGTTGACAGCTTAACAAAAGTATAGTATTTAAAATCACAAACAAAATTACTTAGGACATTTATAGAAAATTGCAACAGTTCATTTTTTATAGTTTTATACATGTATTTTCCTGCATTGCAGAACTCAAGAGAAGAGCTTATACAATTCAGCTGTTTAAGAACGTTGGCATAGAATATATCTTAATTTTTTTTTGGCATGTTTTTTTGTACTGTTTCAAAGGGTATCAGTCTGTTTTTCTCAGCTTTCTGGCTTTTTTTTTTTTTGACTCAGTTTTCTAAACTCAATAATTACTTGTCTATGCAATCAGTATTATGTGATTGTAAACTGTATTGACTCTCAAGAAATTAATGCTGGAATTTCTGTTCAGATGCTACCAGAACTGACGTATGATGAGCCTGCTGTACCTGAGAGCTGTCACTGGTTTTGGAGAACTTTTGTAATGTATGTGGCCATATAATCTATACTCAGTTCAGGGTCAGAATTATGCAACCAGTTGGGGTAACGCAGCTTCTGGGGATAAGGCAGAAGTTAGAGCCAGAGCAGATGAATTCATGGTTTTAAAATAAATGTTGTTCTTTATTTTTTCCTTTTCCCTCCAGCATCCACATTAAATCCTAGGTTCTATAAAGAATAGTGATGTGAGTCCTTCATGATCTTGTCCATCAAGCAGTCCCAATTTCTGATCTCTCTCTTCAGATCCATTGATTTTCAGTCTCCAGCTCCTTCTCTTTGTCAGACATGATATTCATTCATCATGCTGGTTTTCTGCTTAAATTTATTTCAGCCTCTTTCAAGATTTCTCATACTTTACTGAACAACTTTATAGTACAAAGTGACCTGGACTTCTGTTGTCTTCAAAGATTTAAAGTGTAGGATTTCCCCAAAATTTCTGATTCTAAAAGTAAACCAGCTTTGTTTAAATGTTGTTTCATATCTCTAACAAACACCTTACTCAACATTATATTGAATTTTATAAGAAAAAAGTCAATTTTAAACTTTCTGATTCTTATATCTCAAATTCTGAATTTATATGTTTCATTTAATCAAACCTTAAAAATTTCATTAGACTTTTTACAGATAGGAAAAAAACAATAAAACTGACATTGATATCCGTCGTTCATTTTTGACTGTTAACATTGCAAATCTTAATTTTTTTTTTCCTCATGATGGATTAGAGATGGAGTAGAGAAAGAAGCTGGCATTTTCTGAGGAAAGAACATTTTGATTTTAAGCTTCACAGAAAAACAAGTTATTGAGGACAGTGTACTAATTTGAAAAGAAAAAAAAATGTTTATTCAATTTTGAAAATTTACAATGGTGTATTATCTCATTTCAAAAAATAGTGACCAGCATTTTAACTACTTGTTTGTTCAGGATACACTTAGCAACACACAAACCCCCTCAAAGCTCTGTAGCCATTTGCAAAACCTTTGCAAAACCTTTGTTCAAGTGTTTCAGAGCAGAATATGCTGAATGGGACATTTTAGTCTGCCACTTGAATACTACAACTTAGGTTTTGTGGAAGGGGAAAAAAAAAGAAAAAGAGGTCATGATCCCAGAATAAACACTCTATTAGAAATAAAGCAAAGGAATCAGTACAGTCATTGCAGTAAGACCCTTGAATCAATCTGGTGTTTTGTCAATAAGACATAATCCAGAATTTCACCTTAAGAGAAGCATGTTTTACCTGCTTAGTGCTTGAAAGCTTAAAATATGTAACAATAATGTCATAATAAAACATACTGCCAATTAGTGCATGTCATATTGACACCATATAAATCTGTGGAGCTACAAATTTAAAATAAACAGAAGAAAACCAACTGGCCATTTACTGTTTAGTCTCAAAACTAAATCTACAGTTCATAATATCCCAGTACATGCTCTTGTTTCTCAAACAACATGAGATCAAATGCTTCCCAGAAGTACATTACCACTGGTAGTTCCAGGATCCATGCTGAGAGAGGGCTGGGTTGTCATGCCAGTGCCCAGCCCTCAGTTCTGTATAGTTTCTGGGGCTGGAAATAGTCAGGCTTTGTTGCATTCTTTGCTAGTGTGTGAGAGAGATATGTGGACCTTTCAGTTCTTGGCTACCCTTATGTGTCAGCTTTGTGTCTTCCAGAGCGGTAGGGACGTGAGAGCATTTCTCTACATCCCATTTATTTCATTGAAATTTGCATGGCATACTTATTAGAATTCTCTTCCAAAACTCCATAATGTGATGGAGGAGTACTTTTTTTTTGTCATGATGTCTAGACTTACCCTTCCAGCATGAAGGCTAGCCTCCCAAGATCTAATCTGTCTTGTTACATGATGAGAACAATAACACTGCTATCTAAGTTTACGTGTCTAATCTTAAATTTCTTAGTCTGTTCTTCTAGATTTAAAGGGAAAAACATTTTTTTCAAAGTTCTCTGTGCATATAAACCTTACTGTAAGTATTGCACATAGCTTGTACTAAACACTTTGAATAGTTAACATGTGCCATTTCAAATAGTTACATAAAGTGTTGTTAGCATTTAGGAATCAATTTTGGAAACTTTGCATTGAAAAAGTCTTCCTAAATATTTTCAATTCTTCAGCCTGTACAAAAGGATTACTCTGACTCTCTTGATACTTAACTAGAAATAGTTTCTCCAGAATGTTGCAATAATTGGGCAGCATTTGCTTTTCAGTGTCAGATGAGTCACAGATTAAAGAATTACCTGAGTTATGGGCTATATATCCTAACAGGATGCCCAGATTACTAGAAAAGCCCTTTTCTTCTGTGAGGCTTTACTGTAGGGGCCTGCATTTGTTACCTACAGGGATGAGTATTTACTTTGCAAGAGAAACCATCAAAGTAGGAGCAATAGTAATACTGATGCAGCTTAATGTTCAACAGGATTGTTCTAAAACCAGCTGCACATTAACGGCAAAAAAGTTTGAAATCTATAAAGCTGCATTATGGAGGCACTGTGATATTTTTCTGCATTTCTCTGAAGTTGCTACATTCTGTTTTCTCTAATTCCTTTAAAGCTTTGTATGTAACCTTGTCCTGCTTCTCCTGTCTCTTTTTTTTTTTTTTTTGCACAGAATTTCATTTACCCAGTTACTTCAGCTGACACCAGCATGGCTTTTCCTATTACTGTACAAGTTGTTGTGATAGGCTTTGACCATGAACCCAGGAGTGACTGTCACATAGCTATTAAAATGGGATCCATTAATTATATTTTTGCTTGACTGTCTTTGTGTCAGAGAAACAGAAGTGCCACTGCATTAGCAGTACCTTCCAGATGTTTGCTCTTCAGAGCCATCAGCTCCTCCTCAAGGAGGCCAGAGGACTGGCTTGTCTCCCACAAGGTTACTGATCCAACATGAGTAAAGCACAAAATAATGAAAATACTTCACATTTTAGAAGTGAAAATAAAACTTGAATATTGAAACTCGTAGAAATAAAGAAGTATATAAGAAAACTGCTGGTGGCCTTATATAAGCCACTGCTAAGGGATAGAAGTTTAATTCTTAGCCTTCCTAAGGTTTTCTTTACAGAAATGTAGTATAAACCAAATCAGAGTTAAGTACTGTTCCAATTAAGATTGCGCTGCTAGTACAGCATCACAGTGCTCCTGAAAAGAAGTATTTAAAACTCTACCTTTTTTTTTGAACAATTTGGAGGTTCTGTTTCTTTGCCTCTGACTGTCTCATACAGTCATTTGGTACTCATATCTGTTGGTTTTCATTTTGGATGAACCATAATTTCATGACACAGAAAGTTAAATTTGGAGCAGCTTTATTCTCTTTTCTGTTTTCTTGCATCTGTGTATCTAATAATAATTGTCATGTTTTTTCTATATTTCTACTCAGGAGCTATGAATTTAATGAATGAAGGGAGGTTTTCAGCATTTCTTAGAAAATCAAAATTCCCATTAATTTGCCCTACATAAAGACAGGGACTAGAATTCATAACGAAGTTATTTTCTTTCACAGGAGGCACTGTTGGCAGAAATTCAGTAATATTTTGGATAAGCTGAAGAGTCTTTGGTCCCTTTACATCTATTTACAGCAGTTTGCTTATAATAGTAATTAAACATTTACTGCCTGACCACAGTGTTCAGCACTTCCTCTGAATGACAGAAATGTTTCAGCTACGTAAAACTGTTCCGTATGTTTTATTGCAGTTCCTTGGTACTTTTCATACTTTTCCAGTGCAACTTTTCAGTGCAATCAGATATTTAAAGTATTATACTAGTAATGTAGGTAGGTAAACAGAAGCAGCATAAAAATGCCTAATAATGTTCACAACAGCAACCAATTAATCACTGTATTCTCTGAAAAGTCCAAAGTAGTTTCAAGCATTACTAGCAAAATATGTTACTAAATCAGATCACAGTTCCCATCCTGCACTTTTTTCTTCTCCCCAGGCTGTACAGAGTTAGTAATTCATCTCTGCCATGGAATAATGATGCAGAAAAACATTCTGATTCCTCTAGAGGAATTTTCTCAGATTTTGTGTTTATTTTACAAAAATGACACTGTTTTTCAGAATTCCTTTTTATTGAATATGGCTTTAAGGGAATGCTCTGTATGCAATTTGGGGTGGGGTTTTTGTGGTTATCCTAGAACAATTTCACTCAATTTCATTTTAACCCTCAGATTTTACAAAACACTCAAAATATGTGAAACTTATCAACAATTTTCTAATTAGTAAGCAAAATGCAGATTCCACTAGATTCAAATGCTATGCTAAGCTGAAACAGAAGAATAATCTGTAAATAATATTAAGCTAAAACATGTATGACATTAAGCAGGAAAACATGGCCATTTCAGTATTGTATCTTATACCCTTGTTCTGAAGAGATGCATGAGCTTCCTCAGCAGGATCTATGAGCTTCTGATGACTTCTGTTATTTACATGGCAAAATAAGTCATATTTTTGTTTGAAATGCAGATGTATACTGTCTAACATTTGGTAAAAAGGGCGTAGTTACCCATAGATTTATATCCAGAAGGAGTATTTTTCCCAGAATGAGTGATTATCATTATTATTAGATAAGTACATACTTCCATTTGATTTGCTTCACAGCTGTGTCTACTACCTATAAAATTCTGGCAAATTGTCTTGAAAGAAACAGATTCCCCAGGGTCCCTGTGCTTCTGGTGTTTAGCAAGGGAGATGTAAAGAGCAAAGCAAAGGACAACCAAGTTTCTGTGCTCCCTGTTATCACAAAACCCAGGCAAATGTCCCGTTTTAAAAACACTGTGAAATTCACCAGCTGCATACACACACAGAAAAAGAAAATGAGCATTTTTAAATCCTTGAAATTTTTCACAAGTAGAAATTAAAGTTTGAGTGTGTTGTCATATAATTATGCATTACCTAGTGAAAAGGAGCTGGCTTTAAAATATTCCTTTTTATTTTATGAATGAAGTGTCAAAGCATAAAAGCGTTCTGATAATATTCTGAGATTTTTTTTCTTGTACTACTTTTTTTCAGTACTAATGATTCAATTCAATTGCATTACATATTCGAAATCATTGGCTTGCCATTTTATTGTCATTGCTCCGAGAGAAATATTTAAAAAGTCAAAAAAATAACACATTGCAATTCAACAGGCATAAGATATTTGGTGTTTACCTTTGTTGTAAGAATAACATTATCCTTCAACTGTGTGCACTGTGTAATCAGAAATCAAAAAAGCCTGTTTATACAAAGGATTACCTCTTTTCTAGCAGCTCAGTACCAGTCATATCAGAGATATGAGATTTATTATGGTATGTCCTTTGGTAATAGCAATATCCACACTCTTAAGATATTTTGTTACTGAAACACCAGAGCAGCCACTTGGAAGCTGTCCAAAAGTAATATGGATTTTACAAAGAAAATGAAACAATATACATCTAACGCAGGAAAGCATGTAAGAACTGAGGTACTCATAGGAAGATTGCACTATTAGTTTATGCCAGAAAACACTTGTCAGTTTAATCTGTTTGTGGCTATGCTGAAACAGAGACACAGAGAAGAGCTGGACTGGGTGGGCTTTGTCCCTCTCATAGAGGAACTTAGGCACCCAGTGAAACTATCCTTTGGGAAAAGGCTGTGAGAGGTGTCATCTGCGAGAACCTGAAAGGAGATTATTGCAAGGTGGTCTTGGTCTCTTCTCCTAGTAACAAGTGATAGGCTAAGAGGAAATGGCCTTAGGGGAGGTTTAGATCAGATATTAGGAGAAATTTCTTCACCAAGAAGGTTACAGAGCACTGGAACAGGCTTCCCAGTGAAGTGTTTGATTCATCAGCCCTGCAGATGTAGTAATTAGGGGCATGGCTGAGTGGTGAAGATGGCAGTGTTAGGTAACGGCTGAACCCGATGGTCTTAGAGGTTATTTCCATCCTAAATGAATTTATGATGATTCTATGATTTAAAAAGCATAAATTTTTTAGAATGCACATGTCTCTTTGCATGCATATAGCAAACACAGCCAGAAAAACTTTTTTTTCACTGATACCTGAGAGTGTCTTGGTAATGAAGACTTGCCATCCACCAGATACAGTATATCTGCAGTCTCAATAGGCTCTAAGAGATACATTTTTCCTTCAGTAGTAGTAGTCCAGTGTTTGATATACTTAATGTACTGTATTTCATTTTCATTTATGTCTTCATGGACATTTGTATTGTGGACTGTCAAATGGTGTGTGGTCATAAAAGCCTGGGAAAGAGACAAGCAGGAAAAAGCTATTCTGATGTTCAATTTGTCTATATAGTTGAATGCTTCTGATACAAAATATTAGAGTTAGATACTGACTTCAGCAAAGAAAGTCATGCATATAATAAATCACCAAGCTATAAGCTATAAAAAATACTCATATTCTCAGGCCCCAGGTATTATCAGTTGGAGTCAGAACAAATATCAGCATGTTCTCTAGTGGCTCGAGAGCAAGAAAATTATAAGATTTTGAACAATAAGGCTAAAGATGCAATTTATAAACTATAGATTCAGCCAGAAAGTGTTGTACTAGGATCAATATATTCAAAAAAGAATATATAAATTATAAGATTTAATCTTGTCTAGTAGCTTAGTGGTGGTGGTGGTGGTGGTAGTTATTTTCATGGGGATAAGGATTTTGGTTGGGTGTAGACTAAACTACACAAAGGAGGAACTTAAGATGAGAAACAGACAAAGAGAAGGTGATTTTATTTTCAGCATGTTGCAGGATATATCTCTTTTCATATTTAAATTATAATACCATCTACTATTTTGTTAAGAACCTTCTGTTGGTCATTAGAAAAGCAGAGAGAAGTCCCACAGTACCCAGACCCTTGCTGAAGCATGATAAGAAATGGCACTTAAGACATGACAAATACCTCCTCCTCTCTGTTTTCCTGAGTATCAATCTATCTCTATATGCATATACATATATATATTCATACGTATGTGTGCATGTATGTGTATATATGTATATATATCTATATATGTATATATATCTATATATGTATATATATCTATATGCACATATATATACGCTGTTTCAGTCTGTTCCATGGTGAACAGATATTTTTTTAAGACATATATTTGTGCAGAGGATTTTAAGAAGAGATATGACCCTGTTCATTCATACTTGCGAGCATGTATATTAGATATTCTACCCTTTTAGTTCATCTTGGTAAAGCTGAAAATTATTTAACTAGGGTATAAATTTGACAGACATAGACTCACTTGTTGAGATCATGCGGTATGAACCACTTTAAATTTGTACTATGAGCCATCATGGAGTAAGAGGGTCAGAGGTCAGAGCCTTAGGCAAACTGTCAAGAGTAGGTCTGGAAAGGAGCAAAGAAAAGTAGATTGTATAAGACATGGTGAAGGTGCTTCACAAGATGGAATGCTCTCTTCTTAAGAAGAATTCTGCTCTGTTTTATGGCCAGACTTTCAGAAAAGTCTTAAAGAATTTGTTTTCTTATGTTTTTTCTAGCTGCTGTGCAATTAGTTTCTAATCAAGTCTAATTCCAAGAGAAGTAATTTCCACCTAAATATCTTTTTTTTCATTTGAATTTTGTCTTAAGTCCTCTGAAAAGATAACTGTTAGATTGTTAACGTGATAGCACATGAGGTTTTCTCAGAAAAAAATAGTTGCAGTATAAAACTGAATGTTGCTTGGAGACTGTGGTAGATGCACCCACTCTGCCTTTTTCTGACTTCCCCCTTCTGCAAGAAGAAGAGAAAAAGGACTGTAAAAACACTCATGCACTGATATAAGTTTAGTCGAACAGAAAAATACACACACACAAGCAAAGGAAAAAGAGGAAATATTTCACTGCTTTCTATCAGCA
>NW_005054364.1:1229827-1232446 GCF_000277835.1 Geospiza fortis
GAGCTCAGTATGCCCAATGGTTACTTGAGAAGACAAATGACACAACCACAGAAGTCTACACCTTCCATGTCCTTTCTCTAGGCTGTCATTGCTGAGCCTGATGTTATTTGTAATGGAATATCCCTCTGTTTGGGTCAGCTGTCTTGGCTATGTGCCCTCCCAACCCTTTATTTACCCCCAACCCACTGACATTTGGGGGTGGGGAGTATGTGGACACAGACTCAAGTGATAACTTTGGCAGATTTCAAAGATGCAGGTACTTCTTTCTGTCTGATTTTTCTTAATTCAATTACTGATATTTACCCTGAACACATAATCAATGTAGTATTTAGTCAATGTAGTGTGTAATCTAGTTTTATGATGGACTTATCTATCATACTATTAGAGTGGAAAAGCATAAGTGATGTAAATCAGAATAAATTTATAATGCATTTATTATTTTGCAATCTAATAATATAGCCTGTTCTAATAATGAATGTCTTGTTTGTCAGTCATCTATTTTGAATGGGGTTATAGGTTAGAATTCTTTTCCCTGCTGTCAGAACATATTTGTATAACACTGCAGAGTACATGCTGGTTTGTGAATCTAGCAGCATCAGAATACTCTGTGAATCTTAACGCAAGTATTCCATCAAGATTTTTTTTAATTATTTGAGAAGTCAATAAACTTAATAGATAATTTAATAATGTTATAAAATAAAATATTTTAGGCAAGAGTCATTTCCCTTGTATGTTGCAATTGTTCTGAAAAATTATTATAGGGCCTCCAGTCTTTGTACATTAATTTCTGAAAAGTACTCAGAGAAAATAATCGGTACTATTTTGATACAAAATGTTAAAATGCATAAATGGACACAAAATTCAGCTTTGTAGAGGATAGAGAATACTAATTAGGAGTTAGAGAGGGACTCAAATCATCCTTACACTGTATATTCCATGGTGGGTTTTGAAACAAATAAAGATGTGTTCAACAATTTGAGATAGCTTTGTCTCTGATTGTGGAAGGGCTCATTGTCTTGTATTTCTGATTCTAAGGTATATCCTAATGTACATACCAAATATCCATAGAATGGGTTTGCACCTCTATGTACCCAGGAGAAATAAGAAAAGGATTGTGCAGCTATTTGTGAGAAAAGTGGGAAAGGAGAAATACACATCAGAGTTCTGAGGTGTGGCTGAAATCTGGGCAAAATGCTGGAACACAAGATAATTTTCTGTCATTCTTTGGAGCTTTGCTGGCAACCTTCTTCCCACTGTAAAACATATGGGATGTGCCAACATCCTGTATATCAGCCTACCTGAGCTCCTGCCCACTAAGATGGTATTTAGATTTGAACCAATACCTCAAGGCATTCATGCAGTGCTGAAGCTGCAATTGTGATTGGAATGGACCAGAAAAAAATCACCTGCTCTGAGAAATTTTGTAGATTCTGGCAAAACTTACAGCTGTCAGTGAATGGAAGTAAATGTGCTAAATTTTGGAAGTTTTAGCATAGTTCCCAACATGAATAATCATGGTTTTTTCTTCAGGAAAAAAGTTTTCTTCCTAGGAGAGCAACTTCCATGTAATATCTATGGAGAAATTGTTCCCAGGCAATATTTACAGGATAGCCATAAACAGGATAACTGTTTTAGATAAAGTGAAAGCGGTGTGCAGAATAATGTCAGTAATTTTTCTGTTTCTATAAATGTGCTACGCCCAAGATGAGCTGTCTCTGTTAAAAATCACATCAGACTGAAAAGGACATAATTTTCCTCTAAAATTTGAGGCAAGGTGATTGGAGGCATTTTGTCCTTTGTCCTTTATTAGAGGAGTTGATGAGATCATTGTCTTTAATAAAAATTATTATTTTAGACTGAGTTGAAGTGTTTGTTGTAATTTTTGGAATTATTAACATCAGAGTATTTAGGGATACAGCTACAAGGCACGCAGATGTCTAGAGATTCTTATTTATGAATCTTATAGATGGGAGTATCTCTTCCTAATTTTGAAAACCCTTCCAGCTGTCATTTTGGGTCTTGCAGTACTACTAAAAAATCTGGTCTTCAGATTAGGAATACAAAGATATGTCTCTCCCCAGACCACTGCTAATTAGAACAACCTAGATCAAAATAATTTTTTTCCCAGGCTTCAAAAGCCTTACATGTCAGATATTTTGAAAAGTCATTTTTATCTTTTGTGTTGATGTTATGTTTTAGATATTTTTCCATAATAAGCTACATGCCACCCATGAAGATAGAAATTATGCTTAGTAAAGCACAAAATTTTCAGTCATGCAAGAAGCACTTTTGTTTCTCTAATCAGAACATGAGATGTGAGATGAGTTAGAGCTGATTTTACTAGCCCACATTTTATCAGAGTTAAAAATCAAAATAAAGTGTTCCATATGTAATTTCAAAATAAAAATAATTGCATTGCCTTTTTTCATTGTTGCTATAAAATCAGCTGGTATATTTGGCATAATAGTTTGGATTTTACAGAGGGATGGGGGTTACTTTCATTTTATATAACTTTCCATTTTTTCACTTTAAAATTTTAATGGTTTTTATCCAAAAATTGTGCTTCAGAACCAATTCTGTAATTTAAAAAACACTCAGCTTTAAAAATAAAAGCTCTTT
>NW_005054364.1:1232462-1236043 GCF_000277835.1 Geospiza fortis
ATAGGATTTATTAGCATGTTACCAAAGCATAAACTACTGAAAATCAAGCAAGACTGTGGAGCCAGTTGTTTGCCATCTTATTTTTTCTCATCCAACTGTTAGAAATTTGATCTAATTCTTTAGTCAACTCTGTAAAAATGCTTGAAATAATGTATAATCACCCATGAGAAGTGTTTTTAATTTTTATACTACTGGTAATAAAGATCCATTGCAATGATGAAATTGCATTTTAGGCCATGTTCTAAAATCTTCAGAATTATTATTTTGTGCATGAAATGAATCTGTTTGAGATAGAAGAAAAGCCAGCTCTGAGTGATGGAGAACAAAGAAGTATCATGAAACACTTCAGTTTCCAGTTAGTCAAGGTGTACTAATGTCCCATTCCCCAGCTCATGATGATAATGTATAATCTGACATATTAAATGCTTTAACAATTCCAAAGATCTATACCTAACTATATAAACTGCTCTTACAAGAATACTGCGTTTTGTTGATCCCATTTAATTTCTGTGCTTGTCATATTCAAAATATTTATGAATTTTAATGAAAAAAGTAAGGTACCTCTAAGTTCTAGTAATTTCATAGCTTTGGATGTCAAAAGGAACCTCTAAATATTATTCTAACTCCTGCACAAGAATATTAACAAAAGTTCAAAATTGTTATTTGTGGTATATACAACAGCTTACAAGAAGAATCAGACTACTTAAATGGTTGCTTTCACTATTTAAAAATGGCAAAAATAGGTTTATTTCAGTTTAAAATAGGAAGCCCCTTATTTTTAATATCTAAGTACAGAAAGTAAAATAATGTGATCAGATTTGTCCTTTGAATCTTCTGGTTAGTACAGCACAAATTCTGCTCGTCATAGTAAAATAATTTTCAGTAATTTTAAGGTTAATATAAATTGCTTTCAGAAAAATTGCCTAGTGAGTCCTGAAAGTTGTGAGCACTACTAATCAGTGGGATCTTAATTTATTTGCCACACCACCAACCTTTCTACTTTTCTGGTCCCTGGGAGGCAACTGGTAAGAAGGCAACCAGAAAAATGAGTGGAAAATTCTGAAGGAAGCTTGGTTTGGCCAATGTCTTTCACGTTTCTTTTTCATATTTGTATAGTGTTGTGAGGAAACAAGACTTACGACTTCAGTTCTTGTGAGTACATGCACCCTGTTGAAGTATCTCTTCAAAGTGCCATTTTTGTATGACCTCACAGAAGTTGTAAATGAACTTTAAGGCACTTCACTGTGAAATGCCAATACATAAAAAGAGACAGCCTTGTTAGTAAAATGAGGACGAAGCAGGGAAAGAAAAAGAAGGGACGTGGCAGAGACAGAGATGGAGAGAAACAGCTCACTGGCAGGAATAAGAATTATTTACAGGAAATAAACCACATGCTTCTTGACAAAAGTCTGATAACGTTGTGGGCATGGGTGGAAGAAGATGAGACGCTGACAAATGCATGAACATCACACATAAGTAATTCAAGCAATAAATATTTCTGAGCCTCCCACCAACCTTCTCCTCCTCCACTTCTTTGTAATTTCACTGACTTATCTCTGCAGTAAAAAAATCTAATTAGATTGCCAAGGGTAGCACATTAATTAACAGATAAACTAACAGTATTAAACAGCAATAGTCTAGAAGATGACTCTGGTCTTCCTAATTAGGCAGCTCTCACAGCGTGAAGTAGGAAAAACAACTAACACAACAGTATAACATAAAGGGCAAGAGGGCCCATTATGCTGGTAGGCAGTGAAGAAAAAGAGACACAAGAAAAAAAAATCCCTTATGCTTAGTGATCTATAACTGCTCCATGAGTTGCACTGAGATTATGACTGATTTATATTCAGCACATGTGATAAGTTCTAATGTCATCTATTTTTCTTAGGAAAAGCATCTCAAAGAGTCAGATGGCAGGGATCAAAATGTTGTCTTTGAGTTGTCTTAACTGAGATGAGAGAGTGTAATGATTTATTTAGGCATTTAGGTAAAATGCTTTTTCCTATTCACTTTGTAAAACTGAGCCAGGCTTGGTGGAACAATAGGTTTCTTTTTACTTCAAAGTATTTCAACTTTCAAGTTGTGTAATTATTTTATATTGTTTTACTGTTTCACTTTTGTATTTTACTGCTTAAATTTCGATGAAAAAGGATTGTGCCTGAAACCTTTTCTGTACATGAAGGACATTCAATAGCTGAGAAATTCCCATTAAGTTCAATGAGATTTTTGCCATTAGTAGCTGAGGCAATGAGGAGCTAATATTGTAAATATATTAACTCAAAAGCTGGATACCACACATCTCTTAAGCAAAAAACAGACTAAAGAACTGACCTGTACAGCATGTTCTGGAGATATGTGTCACATCTAGAAGAAGCAAAAAGATCTGTTTTCCCTCACTGAGGTTAAAAAGTACCTGGAAAATCATGTCTTTATTTTAAATTGAATTTACCTTGCAGATCTTACAGTATGAACCAACTCTTAATCTGTTTGCCAAATCAGTGTATACAAAGCCTGTAAAAAAAAGAAAAGATAATTTGGACAATGATGGCTGTGGTAAATGAGACAATACATTTGTTGTCTCTCTGTAAAGGAATACTTAAATATCAGTATTATTAAGTGGTTTATTTCATCTGGTAAAAAAAAATGCAGAGCTGTTCCTTAAAAGATGATTGAATAAAACTCGCCCATAGGAGTTGGAGACTAAGAATTGTTGTTTATGGTGAGGCTATTTTACACTAAACAAACAAAATTTGCCATAACATGGATACTATGATAGGATATTAACAGATGTTCTTGAAAGTACTGCTTTTGCTGAGTGATCTACTCAAAAATTCAAAGCAATACTGATGCTACTGAAGCTGAAATAGCTTTGGTAGAGATGAGATTTTCTTGTAATAATTCTTCTGTGTAGACAAGGTCATCTAAAGCAGTTTAAGCACCTTTAAATGAAAAGAGTGTACAGTCCATTTGATCTCCCCTTGGCTTTAATTACATCTGCCTGCACAGCAGTGCCCTAAAGGATCAAGGATCTTCAGAAGAAAACATTCCCAAGGACTCAAAAACTTACTACCAGAAGGACCTGTCCTTATTAAAGTAAATTAGGGGAAAGGATATGGATTGACGTTTTTTGATTGGTGTTGGTTTTGCTTGTTTTAACTCTTATTACGTCTTTCTTTAAAACTAAAATGCTGAAAATACATTTACTTTAATATATTAGAAAATTCAGTGAAGAATTTTGTTGAGGGGAGTAGAAAAGGAGTAAGAATAAAAAGTCAATAGGAACTGGGAGTCTAAGATCTTGTAAGTTTATAATTTTCAGTATAGCTAGAGATTTTTTCCCCAAAGGCCATTGGATAAAGGAGAGATACCCTACTGTTGTAGCATAGAGCTCAAAAGACTATTGAAAACTCTTAGAGGTCCAGATATTTCTCTATAGTGTCTTCTTCCTACTTTTTGAAGTAAATGGAAGATTGCACTGCACTGAAAGCATAATCCTTTGAGGAAGATTTACTCGCCAGAACTGTCCCAACAGAAGCTTGGTGTCTGCAAGGCTGAGTGGAAAAAAATTTTGGTTTTGTTCC
>NW_005054364.1:1236073-1239740 GCF_000277835.1 Geospiza fortis
TGGCAGTGTGACAGTGGGTTTTTCTCTCGGCAAAATTCTTTCCTCATTATCATACACATCTTGTAAAATCCTTAGAGCATACTGTAAATAAGTTTTAAAAAAACCCTGCATATATTTTACCTTTTACCTTTTGTTCTTCTGTGTTTATTGCTTGTTGCAAGTAAGCCTGACTTTCCACTGAAGCTCAGTTGTCTGGAGGAGGAAATATTGCTTTCATGCAACAATAAGAGTAGTGTCTGGTTTCTCTGGGAGTTTACAGCCATTTATCAAAAAACTAAACAAAAATATCCATATTTCATTCCAAAATGAAATCTATCAATATAAACAGTTTTATATCCTTGTTTTCCCCCTTCCTTCATAAACTCAGGATTTCTTCCTGAGCTGTTTTAGGATATGTAGTTTGGATGTCTGCTCTCCTTGGGATTTGATTTCTGATCAGATACATCTCTTATAAAACACTAGGGAGAATCTTCCTGTTATTTAATGCAGTGGCTCAAACAGGTACAAAAAACAGAGAAGGAAACACAATCCTGGCAAAAAACCCCACAGGCTGAAAAAAGAAAAAAATGAAGCAGTATTATACAGACTATATCTGCTAGAAGGCACTGAACTGGTGCTTTTCAACAAAGTTTAGAAATTACAAGACAGTGTTACTTTTAATCATTCTCCAAAGCCTGTTAATGTGAACCAGTTTACACAGTTTCAAGACACCAGTGATACAGAGCTACTTACCTAAAGCAATAATGTTGGACCAGAATAATTCCATATTTAGCAAGATACAAACACAGACATGTACACCTACACCTGGACAGCATTGCATCTGCAATTTGCATTGTTCCTGAATACAATGTATACCCTTTGTTGGCATTGTTTGAGAGTGTTTGCTTGTTTGACTTGAAAATTAAAAGGCAGATACATATTATATAAAAATGCCTTTAACTATTACTCATCAGAGCAAGTAGATTTTTGGTTTTGTTAGGAAAACTAGTGTGAGTCATTTGTTACAAGAGCTGAATTTTTAATCAGTAAGGATTTTCCCCCTTATTTGTAATTATGTATAAATGTATCTCATCTTCACTTGCTACACATTAAATATTTTATGCATTTCTTGTATTTACAACACTGCCTTGATGATGCTAAATTTTCAGTTAACAATTCTTACATTTTGATGAAACTCCCCAGAAATGAATGGGCTGTAATCTATAAGTAAAAGTTAAAGGTTAAAAATAATTCCAGTATTTCTGTATAAGTTAAGGGTATGAATTTTTGAGAAAATACTTATACTTAGTGGCTTGTGAACAGAAATTGTAATTTTTTAAAATTAAATTATCTTATTGCAGTCAAATAGTAAACAATTAGTTTATCCAAGACTAGAATTTCAAAAGCAGAAAAGAAACCAGTGGAGATAGTCAAGGAGGGATTTTTTGTTTTTTGTTTTTTGTTTTTAATATTTGTGAGTCCTCCATTGATTCATAAGATGGCTCTCTGTAATGAATTTTATTTGTTATTAAAATATCTACTTGGAGAGCAGTAATTAGTCAGAAGTTCTCAAACTGGTGTAAAAGCAGAGGAACCCAATTACAATTTTAAATATTTACATAAAATGCCTTATTTTTCTCCCATTGATTTCTGACAGAGTAGATTGTTCTTAATGCTTTTGAACATCAAAGACATTTCTGTAAGTACTTATGTGCTGACCTCCTATCCACTGTTTCAGAATTTTTTTTTACCTCGTTAAACGTGAAAAAGTGAAATGTATGTTTATATTTTCTTTCCTTAAAAGAGAATTGATAAACAGCACAGGACTTAGTCAGTTGTCTTTGTTAACTGGGTGGAAGTCTAATCCTTCACTGGTATTAGTGATGAAAAATATGGTTTCTGACAGAACATCTTTAGAAAGTCAGGAGTCTGGAAATTGACTTAAGATGATCTGCTGGTTCAGCAATACTCTCACTAGGAAAAATGTTAGGACAAGAGGAACAGCACTGACTGCACATAAAGCTCTTGCATACACAAACTACATATGAATTGTCAGGTTAATAACCTCTTCATGGATTTTTTTCTACTGAGGAATTATATTTTAAAATATACTGACAATAGTATCTGCATTTATATTGGCATTGATTTTTTTTTTTGTTTTAGGATGCTGCCACATAGACAGAAAGAGTGCACAAAAGCTTATGTGTCCATTACTTATTACCTTACTGTAAAAAAACCTTTCTGTTTTGATAAAGTCATCTCCTATATTTATTAAGTCTTTCTCCCATATACCTGTCAGAATAACTTGTTAAACCCAAAAAGAAACACTTTTCCTTTACAAACCAAATCCATGTGTGGATAATCCAAGATGTGCCTATCACGTTATATATTAGGTTGTATTCCAGTGTAGTAAGCCAAGACCACATCTGCTATGTGCTTTACTTATTTCATTTGTTCCAAAAAATGTTGTCTGGATAAAGGGTGAAAAATAACTTTCAAACACCAGATTAATCACAGCCAAATCTGTGGGGAAAATTTCTCTGGATGCCCTGTTCCAGCATAAAGGAAGAGCACTTTAAAAATGGAATGTGGCAGTTTTAAGCAATAAAATTTACTTATCCACATTTGAGTTTTAAGAAAGAGTCTTCCCCTTTTACTCATGTGTAGCATTCATTGCTTCACGATTGAATAGCAGCATCTTATGCAGCTGGAGTGAGTTGCCTGTACACACTTGCACACATTTCTTACTTTCTTGGAAATATCTTGAGTGTTATCCTCCCTTTTTTTAGTTAAACATAATCAAGTGTAGCCTAAGTAGGGGCTGTAAAATTTCATCCCTTGTGTGAATATGTGTATTTGCTGTAGTGACAGTCACTAACATACAGAGCTGGTTGAATTATTTTTAAGACTCAGATACAGGCTTTTGAAAATTACTGTTGAAAAATAATTTCATTAATTACACAGTCTCAAAAAATCTTGAAGACTGAAAGAAAATGTTTTTTCAAATAGTTTGCAAGCATAGTTTGGGTGTCTCTAATAACAGATAAATGGCCTCAAAAAAGAAAAATGCTCCCATCTGAAAGAACAGCTATATGTATGCTCTTACTCAGACTCCCTTTATTTTTGGAAAAAAAATAGAATTTGACAGATTTTGGTAAAATTTATTTTCTGGGAAATACAGTCTTATGATATTTTGAGCCTTCCAGACATTTCAAACTGATTGACCAAAAATGCAATTTCTTTTTGTTACTTAATCTGAGTCTTCTATTAAGCAACAGGTTTGACTTTTATTTCTCTCTCAGGAGCCTGTAAATTTAGAGACAAACACTAGAAAATGTTGAAGAAATTAAGAAAAAGTCTTAGCTTCTAATATCAATATTTAATTTAGATCTTGAAAACTTAAATGAAATTAACCTTTTAGCTCAGAAATAATAAATCAGTCATCATGGATGAAGAATTGAAATTATAAGAGTAATGTATTTTGTGATTTTAAGTATTGAACATGCTGCATGTTAATCTGTGTTAACTGTATGTAAGCAGATCCCTTACAATCTTCCTGAGAAGAAACTCTCATCCTACTGCATTTTTTTAGCTTTTAGTGGTGGAGAAAAATCAAAAGTTCAGGACACTGAATTGCCGGCACTGGCTGAGCAAGGAAACCTGAAATGCATGGTACAATGCCTAGGGG
>NW_005054364.1:1239818-1291292 GCF_000277835.1 Geospiza fortis
GCTCTGCTACACCAGGAACTCTTGAACTGTAAACCCTGCTAGAAGTTATAGATAGATCATGTATGGCTGTAGGGAGGGAGACAATATATCACTGACCTTGGAAATTGCAGTCTGAGAAACACAAAGAAAATCATTTGTCAATAAAGCAAATCTTCTGTTTCCTTGTTCAGTTAAGGAAAAAAGGTGAAAACCCAGTTAAATGAAACTCAGTGCTTCTGGCAGAATTAAATGTACAAATAAACTCTGAGCATGTGGGTTGTACTAGATGAAATCTATAGATCCCTTTGAACCTTCAGGATGTTGTGACTTGGTGCTCTTACCTGATGTACTTCTTGTCATGGTGAACATTTTTGCAACAAAAATTATTTTTCCCTCTCAGGGAAGTAGCTCACTTTATATGTGTGATATAATGCAAGTTAAGCATTTCATATTGCTTTATGTTGAATCCTTCTGGGATTTTTTTCCCAGAATGTAAGCAGTGTTGCAAGTGATGCTGATGTAGTACCATCAATCCTTACATTTTTGCTAATTTTTATTCAAATACAGCACTCATTCACTTAATATTGATAACTGTATGCCCTTTTACAGTAGCACCTTAATCCAGTAGCCCTGGAGGCTGTTCACATGTTAAATTGTTAGACTTCCACTGAACCAAGGCAGAACCTAATGAATGTAGATCATCTGAAATAAAGCTTTGACTTCTAACCTTGAGTATGAGTGGGGCTTTTAAACTGAGTAAACTAAAATAAATACAAAGGATAGTAAACGCTGGATTCAGCCATCAAGAAGTTCACACTTCATCTGTGCATGTGGGTTTGGGGCTCAGATTTTATGGCTTACAAGTTTGGTATCCAAACACTTTCTCACATCACAATATGCAAGACATCATTGAGTAAGGAATACAGTATGCATGATCTTAGTTAGATATATTGGATGTTAGGCAGGAGAGGAAAAAATTTTTGACTGAATTACTTATTTTGAATTATTTGACCACAATCGAGTTCCAGTGGTCTACTTTTCCTATGTTGTGCTAAACACAAGATATTAATCTCTGATTAATTTGGAAGTAAAACTGTGAAACTGAACTGTATAAATATGCAAAGGTGTTCTGCTATCATTTATGCTAATGAATTTTCCTCTATTAACTCATAATTTTTAATTGAGATACATTAGCTAAAAGTAGCAGCTCACTTTCATTTCTGTTTCCATAAAATGAATTTGTACACCAAGATGGAATTAGCAGCAGCAGCAGACTCACAGTTGCAATAAAGGACTAGACATCTGTTAGAAATGGGGTTTAGTGACACACATTTTTTGCCCTTAGGTAAAAGTGAGGTTACTCACTATAATAAATGTGAGTGTTCCATGGCCAGGCCTGTCTCAGTCTTGCACTCTGTGCTTTTTGCAGTCAGCTGTAGAAGTTTGAATGACAATTGTGAGATTTTTACTGTATGAGACTTAACTGAGCACAGGAGCTTGAAACAGTCCATGCTCCACACTCCTTAATCACTGCCTGCGCGGCTCACTTTGAGAGTTCAATTAAAATACAAGCTCCATGGTAGAAGAAGTAAAGAATATGTGTTTGAGAGTGATTTTGTGAATAAAGTATATGGAACATGATTGAGA
The DNA here is from genome assembly GCF_000277835.1 of Geospiza fortis. Classification (NCBI taxonomy): domain Eukaryota; kingdom Metazoa; phylum Chordata; class Aves; order Passeriformes; family Thraupidae; genus Geospiza; species Geospiza fortis. The sequence goes on from NW_005054364.1 coordinate 1,241,445, forward strand.
AAGAAGAATTTGGTCTTGAGTAATGGGTGTTCTGAGAGCATCCAGACATTAAAAGACATGGAAAGATTGTATACCAGGAAATTATTGAATTGGGTGGCATCATCTAAAAAAGAGAACCTCTAAAGCAGTATTTTGTGGGCCAACTGTGTGTCTTTCTGTTTTCATGTAGCTGTAAATATTAAAACCAAAGCTCTAGCTAGTCATCCATTTCCTTAATGTTTCAAAAGATTGTCTTGTCCATTTTGTAGACCGTTTATTCACTGAGTAAGCTGAGTGTAAATGTTGTAAGACATGGTACAAATTTTTTCTTTGCTGTGGTTCTTTTATTAAGTAATGAGTAAGTTCAGCAATGTAATAAGGATTGAGACCTGTTTTGGCCATTTACTGTGCGAGAGTCAGAGCTGTCTTTTTTTATTGACCTGGAGCTCTTGTGATTTAGCTTTTTAATAAACGGTGAAAACATTAGTAGAGGCTAGCTGTTTTCAAGTAAATTAAGTACTGTACCTAGGTTTAGAGTTTAATGATATACTTTAATGTTCCCATTGAGATCCACTGTCAAATGATGGGTTTCAAAATGAAGAACAGAATGAAACGTATTTACAATTGCAAGGAATGCTTCTGGCTTGTAAATCCGCATGATAAGATACAAAAGAAGCAGACTTTCTTCAGAGTGTTTGAATTATACGTTTGTTTTTACTAGATTTATTTTAAAGTACCATAGCTAAAGAATAGTAAATCATAGAGAATATTTTGTTGCATATAGTTCATAGTTGCAAGGTGCCTGAATTTTAATTTTCGCAATTGTAAATGAACCATATAAAGGTACACATATGAAAACTTTTCGAAGTGTAAAAACTCATGTACAGCTATCAAAGAATTCTTTTTATTGATGCTGAATCTCTTTTCTTCCCTAGGAATAGACTACTTTAAATAGACTGTATCTCTTAGCATCCATTGTAATTGTCCTTCTGGAGTCATAAAGCAGAATAGATTGTAGAAAGAATAGTTCTTGTCTGAGATGAAGATTATCTTGGGTTACAGTCTTAGTTCTCTCTGGCACTGGTAGTAGTCCACAATAGGAGACTACTATGTGCTGTTCAGTATGATTTATTTTGCAAACTGTGGTTAGAATGCATAAGCTTAAAACTGAATTGCAAAGTATACTCTGAATATGTTCACTTTTTATTTTATCCACCTTATAGTCAAAACAGAGCATATATAAATATGTTCCCATTTAGTTTTTAAATTATTTATATTTTTGAAATTTGAAGAGTCAATGAAAGAAAATTTGCTTGAAAATCTTCGACCAAAAAATCATTAACTTTACATTAAATTCTTGAAAAATCATCCTATTTACCCACACCCTTAAGAAAATAATTTTGTAGTGTATTCTGAAGCCTCATCTAAGTTCATAAAATTTTCAAATGCTTTAGTGTTTTCTTCAGCATATATGGCAACTAATTCAAGTTAGTTGAAACTGCACAGAACTTGTCATAAAATTTTTGTTTTAAGGAACAATTAGCTTGTATAAAAATTTAATTTAATAGTGCCAGAAAGAACCCAATTTTCCTACTAAAAAAAAAATAAAGCAGGAGGACACACACATGCATACACTTGGAGACCCAGGACAACTTAAGCCATAGTCATTATATTAATATCTTTATATATATTCTATATTCTTTTGTTTTTCTTTGTTCTTGAATTTTGCTTCTACTTCTCTTTCATTTGAATTGTTGCATTTGTTTTTTATTAGATAGAAAATTATGACAAAGCAACATATTTATAGACATTTTCACAAGAGTTAGAAAAATTAATTGTAAATACCACCATTATAATAACTACAAATTTTTAGTAGAAATATTTTATTAGGATAAAAATAGGGAAAAATGTCTGTGCTTTGAAATTCAGGAAAAAAATTTTAAAGTAACAAGTATTTTTTATATATTTTAAGTGGATATTGCACTCAGAACTTGGCAAAGCATTCTCAATACCTTAGGAAATACTTCCTCACAGATTTATTTGGAGAGTTTGTGGCAGGCATCTAAAAAGTGAGAGTAAGGTCCGTGTCATTTACCGAAGCATTGAGTTAAAAACACACCTTGACAAAACTCTTACTACTTTGATACTGCATTGCCATATGTACACTATATGTAATGTAAAGAAAAGAGAGAAAAAAAATGGCACATCTTGCAAAGGTATTTTTTCTCTTTCAAACATTGACATCACTTGGCAGATAACAACAGGATTCAGACTCAGTGCATTGGAAACTAAGCAGGCAAGAGAAGCGTAAGATTGATTTTCTTTCACCATGTGCTTCTAGAATATGAATAAGTATGCATTATTGTAAATGCAACATACATCTGTATCTGTATTCGTTTTTGCTCCTTTGTGGCAGGTGCCTTGACTTTTGAAAAAGGGAGTAAAGGCAGTGTCAATTTGGCTGCAGCAGACTTGAGGCCAGAGCTGCCTGTGTCCTTACAACTGGGCTGTAGTGCCTGAAGGCAGTGCTCAAACACAGTACCTTTGGCTCTCTGCCTCACTGTAAGAAAACATAAAAGAGGAGGTAATCTTTTGACTGCTGTGCTGGGCCTTTGGACTGCTGTGCTGGGCCATGGCTTTTTTTTTAGGGTTCTTTTTTTTTGGTGAAATGAGGTGTAGCAGTGCATCTCTAACACGAGCTCAGCTAACTTAATTCCACTGAGGCTCGAGCTGCAAAGACCCCAGTGGCAAATTCAGCATGCTATCATGTCGACAGCATATGGAACTACTGAAAAAGTAGATCAGGATATTCTGAAGAAATTTCTGTATATGTAATTTTTTTGTGAGTAATAACAAAATGAGGCTTTATTCTTGGTGTGATTTTGAGCCTTATCCCTTGCTTTGTTAGAAGAAAACATTTTTTTTCTGTTAAAATATGTAAACAATACACTCTTTATGTGCTTATACTTCCCATAATGATATTTTAGAACCTGTCACTAATAGCTATAAGTGAAGCTACAGATATGGTATAGTTTAGGCCAGGCAAAGATACTTTTGTGTATTTCTCTGATATTTTTAGATGGTAGATGCTCAGTGTATGGCTATTACCATCTATTACTATACTAGCACATCAGATGTAAAGTTCAAACTATGGGGTAAGAAAAGAATGCTAATAGTGAGGATCTTTTCCCTAAAGCTCATTTAGTCTAAACAGACAATTTAAGCAGATGAAAAAATGGATGAGAGATAACAGAGTGGGAAAATTTCACTGAAGGTCGCTGTCAGTCAGTGGTACAGAACTTTTATATCTTTAATCCCACTGAAATATTCTGTACAGGCTTTGAAGAGTCAATCATTCAGAGATCAGTAGCAATTTAAAAATATGTGTACATGTTAAATTTGTAATTTAGGAGGAGAAACATATTGCCATGGTTTTTGTTCACGGTATGGTAAACATTTTTCTGGAAAACACTTTGCTGTTCTGCTTTGTTTTGATCACTGTTATTTTACTGTGTCACAAAGCAGGGATGTTTTAGTAACTCCAGGCAGTACCTTGATCAAAGCAGCTAAGTAGCTGTGAAAAAGTCTCAGTATCTCATGAGTCTTTGTGAATGAACACTTCTTCATTCTTAAAGTGCTGGCATTAAAGATAGTTATATTTCTTTCAGAAGAAACAGAGTAAATAGAGAAGTTCTGGAGCTTGAGTCTGATTTGGGGCCGTTTCTTTGTAATTAGTTGATAAGTTGTTTTGGAGTATCAAATAAAATACTATCAAATAGATTTGATGCCCTGATCAATTTTACCAAATCCTGCATGTAGCCAGAAGTACAGGACAAAAGCATAGGTAGGAAGACCTGTGGCTGGAGATTTAACTTCCTTGGAGATTTGTGAATAGGGTCACATTTATCACCCAATATCCTGTCAATCTTTGCTAGGTTTTCTGTGATATTTTTAGAGGAAAATTGATGATGCATTAACTAATGAAAGGACTTTAATGTGGTCTCAAGTATTTACTGTGATAAGGCCTAACATATCTACCTAGCCAAAGGAAAGTTGTATTATATTTTTACTGTTTTAACACTGTTTTCCAATCTATCCATATAATAGGAAATCCAGTAGGGCAGAAATCAAATTGCAAGTAATCAGATTTGTACTTCCTATTTCCATGTAATTAAAAAAATAATTCTCAGGTTTTCTTTCCCCCTTCTTTCTTCATTTTCTTCTTCTTTCTTCTCTTTCTCTGTCTTTTTTTTAACTTTATCATTTCTTATGAAGTTTTTCTCCATTGCAGCAGTAGCCTCTGACAACAGTCACTGCCTGCAGGTGTACATACTTCATGTGATGGCTTAGGTCTTTTTCCTACTAATGATGATAGATGAGTGGCTAAGGAGGAGAAAAATTATATATTTACACTGCAATTATAGGAATTATATGGTTTACTGTCTGAGCAGCATTCTGCACTATGGTAATTATCATGATATTAAATATCTGAGTGCCATCATAGAAAGAACACAAGTCATTACTACAGTCTACATATGATAACTCTTAAACATAATTGCTGTGTAATCTTCAGGTGATTGAATTATCATTCAGACCCATGCTGACAGTACAGCCATGCCTAAAAAAAAAATCTGCTTAATCAAAGATTACTGCAGCTTTTTTTTTTGATTGAATTATTTTAAAAACATGGAAATTCAGGGACAGATTCTGGAAAAAATATGGCCTTTTTACTCAGCTATGTTAAAGTGTGTAAAATAAATTTTTTTCAAAGAATGAGTACACCTATGGAACTGTAACAATGATGTAGGAACAGAAGGGATACTTGCCTTGTTGTGGACGTCTTGTGAATCCACAGTCCTGATCAGCTCTGCATCAGACCCCTGACTATTAAGCCAACTTTTTCAGATGTTACAAAGTGATACCTGCTGGCCTTAGGGGAAAATTTATATATCCCATACAGAAGTTTCTGTAACCATCAGAAAGTAAATTTAAGAAATTTTATGAAAGACAGACTCAGACATTGCATGTGGAGTCATCTTTTTATGATGTATATATAGTATGAAGGTTACTTAAGGTGTAATATCCATCAATTTTCTTTCATTTATAACACTTGTGCCAGGCAGTTGTATGTAGATTCAAAAGAGCAGGATCTCTATAGCAAATTTACTGTACTTAAGGGTGAGATTTTTGTGATACAAGGGTGACTTTCATACTGCATTTTTTTCTATAAACAGATTTCATGTTTTTCTAAAAGTTGCTTTTGGTTTTTTTTTTCCCATAAACTATATACAAAAATCTCAAGAATTAATTTCTCAGATCTCTTGACAGCTTGCAAGGCAAACAAAACCAACTGGTTCATACAATCTTTGTTACATTATTTTTCTAACAATTTACTTTGTTTCTTAAAAAAAAGGAATCATTCCAGAAGTAATGGATTTACTTGAGCCATGATAAGCACACTTCTGAAATTCAATTTGTTCCTTCTGAATACTTCTGCATCTATGCCCAAGTAAATGTGCCCTCTTTCATGCTGGTAACTTCTAAATGGATTTATTACACAACAAATACAACATACCATTTTGATATTTAACTTAGAGCTGACTCCCATGGTTGGAATTTGTCATTTGGAAGAACCAGATCAGGCTGAGACTTCTACTCGTACTTAAAGCTTAATGCATATTTATTATTGAAATTTGGAATTTAAGAGGTGTTTTATAAAGAAAAGTGATATTTCTAATATATATTGCTGAATTCTGACAAAAATTAGATGTATGGTGATAATTATGGGATATCACAGTAATTTCTAAGGCTCATATTTTATGTACCGAATAAAATTCTTCACAATTTAGTTGGCATAAACAATAAGGGGATCACAGTTTATGACTTCTTCAGAAGTCTTTGCAGATTTAGGAAGATTTGACCATATAAATTCAAATTGAAATATATAGTTAGGTATAGTGTTTTAATGGAGTTTTGAAACAGGCTTCTGTGTTAATTACACAATAGAAAAGTGTTTGTCTCTGTGTTTCTTGAGAGGGGGTGGAAGTTTTAAATTAAATCCCACAATAATAACAAAACAAGTTAGGAATTTTAAAAAGTTGCAAGGAATCACTGAAGAGCAGACCACAGAAGAAGGCAAAAAATCAGATGTGGTTGAAGAATAGATGATAAAATGCCATCCTTCTTTTCATTCAGAGCATGAATGAATATGGTGTGTCAATCAGGAGTATAAATGCTTTTGAAAAACAGGAAGAATTTTACTTAACAACTATTCAAATTGTAAGCTGTCAACAGTGAGGATGAAATGTTCATACAAATAGCTTCTAAGACACTGGTGATTTGATTATTAGCAACTTACAAAGGGGATTTCTTAAATATGTGTACATTTTTATAGATAAATATCTGTTTGAAATCTTTTACATAACTCACCTTAAGTAACAAGATTCAATATTCAGCTAAAATGCATCTGTTGAATGGATCCAGTTCTGCAGCTATTTTTACTGGGATCTAGCATCCAGAAAATTGTGGAAAATTTGTGTTCATTCTTTAAAGTAGAGATTGCATTATGAAAATAAGACAAAATTTTGTAGTGTTATTTTGAAATATATATATATATGAATATTGGAATGACCTTAAACATTTGCATCCCTCCGTTTCCATATATTTTGAACAAAACCAAACATGAAAAAAAATTGTTTCAAATGACAGAGTTGTTTTTTTTTCCTCCTCAAAATTAGTTGAGATCACAACTTACTTGTCATTTCATTAAATATACAAGGCTTGTGTCTGTTTTATATAAAGTCTAAAATTGCCAGGCAGTTACTCTGGGCTCATGTTTTATTGTTTACAGTCCTTGCAGATACCTATAGTGAATTTTAAAGACATATCAAATTATTTATTAATGACCACTCAGATGTTTACCTTTCATTTTGAGCTAATATTAGGTAAATGCACATGGCAGCAACTGTATTTGAGAGAAACTGAAAGTCATTGAGTACAGTTGTAGCATTTTTCCTCCCAAATCCGATTTGTTTCTATTTTTACTTTATGTGGATTAAATTTATATTCTGCCTGCTTCTTACTTTTTATGGTAATAAATTGTGGACAAAAGGAAATGTATTTACAATGTGTTCACATTTGCACATTTTTTATTCTGTTAAGGTACAATCTGCATATGGCATGTCTGTTTTTCCAGTGGCCATAGGAATATATAATCACTTGTCAATGATTTTATTTTCTTTTTCCTTTAGGGGCTGATGTTATCAATTTTGATGGCCATGTAGTGTTACCATACAGATTCAGGAACAAGAAAATGAAAACACTGAAAGATGTCATCTCTCTGAAATTTAAGACCTCTGAAAGTGAAGGTGTAATCTTCCACGGAGAAGGACAGCAAGGAGATTATATCACCTTGGAACTGAAGAAAGCCAAACTTGTTCTAAATTTAAATTTAGGTATGTTTTGATTGTTTAGTTTTGTAGTAGTTTTTTAGCTCTCCCACAGAAATTTTAGGTCTCTTTCCCAAAGTAATTTGGTAAGCTGCATCATTTAATCAGACACTTTGTTGAAAATGTTGCTAATTCCTTTCCTGTATGTTGGGGGAGTGTGCACGTGTGTTTAGTTCCATCCTGTCCCTTTTATTCTTTGCAAGATTCTCTGAAAAGAAGATCATTCAGGAAAGCAAGATCAGCAGTATATTGTCATTACTGCAAACAAAAAGGAAAAAAATAGCTTGCCAGAATTATATTTGGTCTCAGCTGCGGCTTTATGTGAGAGGACACTGTTGTCACTTCTGGAGGAATAAAGGTCACACTTAGGAACCTTGCAGAAAAAAAATAATATCAGTCTACTAAGCTACAGGCCACATGAAGTTGGAGTTCAGCAGCTTTCCTAGAGTCTGAGGAGGGCTAGGAAAGGAAAAGAAATAGATTGTTTAATCAGGCAATCTTATGATGAAATCCTGTACATACTACTGTAGTTCCAGTTCTCCCAGTAGAGGACTACAGGCTCATAAGTGACTGGGTTTATAAAGTACATTTATTATGAAAAAGACCCACATTTATCTGGTGTGAGGTATTTTTCCATTCAAACAAAAGAACCTTAGAAAAAGATTTCATGCAATTTTCCTTAGTTCTCTTACAGACACATGAAGAGTAAATTGTTCCATTTGTTATTTACATTGAATAATGCTTATTTCCACTAGCATTTTCTACTGTTCTTTTTCTAACAATCAACATGAACAGATGATGAGGTAACTACCTATTTTTAAGAATTTTAATTGCAGTAGTAACCCTTTCATTTCCTGTTCCTCTACAATCTTCAGCACAGACTGTCTTTATAAGCTACTATAAATTCTGTATATGTGTTTGGTGAGGATGCTCTTAAATCATTAGGCTGATAAATGGGACTGGGCCCTGTGACACACACTCAATAAACAGATGTAATGCTTTATGGTGTTATTATTCCGCTGTCTGAGTATTGTCTTTGCATCGGACACAGTAGAAAAGCATGCCCATCTTGTCTGGTGAGATCCAGTGACTTCCTTTCAAACACCAAGAACTAGGGAAGGATGGGGAGACAGAAGTGGGTTTAGGTTTCACTTTGCACTGCATTTGAGTTTGCATTGAAGAAACTGAGGCTCAATGACACGCATGCAATTCTATTTTATTTTTTAACCAACAGGACCATTGGCCTTCAGCATAAAGGCAGGTTGGTCATTTGTAGGGAAGTAATGTCTTAAGCCATAGAAATGGGATTTGCCAGAATGTGTTTTCAGCAAGCACAAACTTTAGTGTCTCAGTTGCAGGCATTCTTAAGGGTAAGAAATTCTCAGCCTCAGAAATGCTTTAAGTCCTCATGTATTCAGAACTTGGAAGATTGCATTGAGTTATTGAGCAGTGCAGCAATTTTTTACACTTACTGCTGAATTAGTCATTTGCTGCTTCAGTTGGGATCCATGCTATCAACCTTTGCTGGCTTAGCTATGTCAGTCAGATGGCAATGAGATGTGATCTCTGACTAACACAGCTACACTGGCAAAACCCCCTGGATAACACAGCGGAGAATTGCAAAACTGTACTCTTGCTAGTAGTTTGACTTCCAGAATAGGAAGATTGCTTCAGGACAACATACCAAAATAAGCTGTATTAGCAGAAGATGGTTTTTGCTGTTGTTCAGTCTGCACTGAACCTTTTCCCCTCTGCTTGCTGGTATAATGATACTGGTAAAGGCCACATAGAACTCAAGAGTGAGATTTTGGCTGTTTTTGCCAAAGTCTTATCAGGCTCCATGTCCTCCCCAACGTTCATAAATCAGTACAGTTCCAATGCAGCTCAGGACCTGGCCCAGAGGTGACAGCTTTTCTTTTCTGTGGAGTAGGAGCAAAAGCAGAAAACCCTTGGTAAAAACATCTTTACAACTGGAAATTGGAATTGCTTTTTAGGTTAATTAACAAATAACTGCTGCTATGAATTGATACATAGATTTAGACAATTCAGTGACCAGATGCTTGATGTTTTGTATTAGTGGCATCAGCTCTCCACTGGGCAGATCCTAACTTCACAGCACACTGACTTCCTCCAGTTAATTGCACGTCTAGTATGATTCAGGTGAAACATTGACAAAGAAAGAGGAAAATGTTTACCTAATTGTATGAGGTGAGAAATGCTATTGTTTCTGTCCTCAGGCAGCAACCAGCTTGGCTCTATTTTTGGCCACACATCTGTGACAACAGGCAGCCTCTTGGATGATCACCACTGGCACTCCATCATCATAGAGCGCCATGGGAGGAACATCAATCTCACCCTTGACAGACACATGCAGCACTTCAGAACAAATGGAGAATTTGATTATCTGGACCTGGACTATGAGGTAGACAGTGAAACTTCTTTCTTCTCGTTCAAATTGCTTTGATAAAGTCCAATAAGAAAGCTAACATAGTTTGTTTTCTTAATTTTTCATACATTTGTTTTGATTACTTATTCCTTTACATTTCCTGAAACTTCATTTCCAACAGTGTTCTCTTTTAATTGTAAATTATGTTTCTCTTAATTAGCCTACCAAGTCCCATCTGGTGTAACAATCATGAGCCCTTTGTTTTAAAGTGGAGATGTGTGTTATTCAGCAAGAAAGGCATACATGATTTTAAAAATCTCTAAAAGCAGCTGCTGTAAGCAGGAAGCGTATTTTAAAAAGTATGGCGCAATCTGTTGTTTCACTCAGGTGATAATTTTGCTCTTGAATCAGAAAGCCTTAATCTGAAGAGTTAGTATTTATTTTTTAGCAAAGGAAGCAGGTTAGAACATTTTTATTAATACAGAGCTTGATCTGTCCTGTTTTAGGTAGGTAGATACTTCCTTGTATTCTCACAAATATGGCACCAGTAACTTCATTTGTGAAAGAAGCAATGAGGAGTTAGAAAAGTTTTAAGAAAACTTGTTTAATCAGTCAGGTTAATGCACACAAGTGCTGGTAGTAATTAAATGTGGATTTATTGTTTGATTACACTACAGCTTCAGCTATTATGAACTTGTTCAGCTCCTCTAATCTGTACATGAAGTTCAACACATTAGTTATTGCAATCTTTGTATAATATTGTCTTACACTCTTAACTGTTTCTGATAAGAATTAATTTGGTTGACTGCACCAGATATGTAATTTCCACCCTTACAACTTTTTAAGATGTAAGATTGAATATAAATGATGTCATGGAAAAAAGTTTGAATTAACTTGTGTTTTTTATTTTTACCAACTGTGTTTTTTTTATTTTACCAACTTGTGGTTTTTTTTTCTTTTGACTAAGAATATATGAAATGTCCAAAAAAAGTAATTATAATTGTAAATGGTTCTGAGTCAAATATTTGATTATATTCCAAAAAATGTTTATGAATACATTATTTACTGGTAGCTCTAATAAGAAAATAACAGGCAAATTTTCCTGTACCCCTATCAATTATTGAGCACTGAAGATCTGAACGGAGCTACTTAAAACTCATATAAATAGATTTTATTAAAGGCTTTTAAGTGAATGAGAAAAAGGCTGAATGCCATAAGCCACGGTTGTGCAATTTGTGCATGTGTATGTATGTATATATATATATAAAAAACAAACATTTTGCATAGAAAAAGTGTATCCCCAGTAAGAGCTGATTTCAGTGCACTCACCTTCCCGTCCTCTCTGCATAAAGAGACCTCACTGGCAGTTCTCAAAGACACATTTCATTTTCCATACACATGGATCTCCTTTTGTTTAATTGAACTTCTTTGAGTGTGCGTGTGTATATATGTCTGTAGTTCATATGAACTCAAGAGAATTAATCTCCTTCCTTTCCTCACTGTAATCTCACTGATTTTGGAGCTAGACACCACAGACTAAATTTAAAGGTGTTGTCTTTGGGATTAACAGGGAATAAAGTCAAAAGAATCAAAATTATTTTTCATAGACAAAATAGTTTCTAGGTTAATCTCTTTCAGAAGAGTTAGATAAGAACAAAAAAAAGGAAAAAACATTAGTTCTGATTGCATTTTCGAGGTCCAAAAATAGTCTTGTTAGTTGCTCTTAACTCATTGTCACATTATACGTTTTTTGCTTTTTCTTATTTTCTTCAAAATTTTCTTTTTATTTAATTGTTATATTTCATTTAATCCAAACACATGCATAAAATACTTGACAACTATTAAAATATTACAGTTCCATTCTCCATATGAAGAGCTGTTTCTTCTCTAAAGTCGTGTCATGTCAATTTACAATACCTGAGGATGTCCCCACAAGACTTGTGACTACATCCTCAAAAGCTGGTGTGTGTGGTTTATAAAGGTTTTAGATTTCAGCTGTATAGTTTTAGCTTTTTGCATATGCCAAGTGGAAGCTTCCTCTTTGAGATAGAAACTGATATCTCACATGCATTTGAAACTGAAAATGTCAGCCTAGAGCTCTGTTTTCCTTCTGTTGGTAATAACAAATGGAATGGACAATGAATAATGGTTAAAAGCTTCTTTCTGCCAAATCTTAGCAGTAGACTACAAATTGATATTTTTCTGAACATTTGTGAGGCAGGAAAGCAAGTTGTCATTACTATTTACGCTATCATCTAATGGATATAATTACCTAACACTGATTGCAGGGACTAATCTCATGAGACCCTTATTCTTGGCATTTGAGCTGCAAAATATTAATGAAAACATGTAACATTATACACTTCTAATCATTTCCATAAAGACCATTATGTGGCAGAGACCTGTATCATCTCTATGGAGTGACAGAGATGTCACTCATTGAAGATAAACACTTTTAGTTTGTAAATATTTGGGTTTCTAAGTTTTTAGCACTATAGATTATGGATAACCCAGAATCAATTACCCAGGATAATGAAGTTCAGCTGTAAGACAAAAACCAATTCCTATTTGAGTTTGATGACTGACTCCTTGCAGAGGTTGTCTTGATCTTCTGTAAGGAGATAATTTGACCTGATAAATCAAGGGGAAACTCCTCATTGACTATAACTACATGACAAAAGCATGTTCTTGGTAGTGAAAGGTCCTTCTGTCTATCAGGGGATTGCATCTTTAGCAGTGTGATTCTGTAAATTCTTCTGGGTGAAGCAGACATATAAGCATTACAGGGGAATTACACGCCACATTGGAGCCCACCACTGCTGGGCTGTAGTCTGAGCTCTGGCACACAGTTAGAGCTGAGTGAATGATTTGAATCAGATTATCTGGCTAATTTCATGTCTACTTTTTTTAGAAAAATACTGCGATGGAAATTTGTCCCAGTGTCCTTGTTTGAAATGCCTATTTTCCAATATCAATCAGAACTGTTCACATGTGATGTGTGTCTATTCACTGTTTGGACAATTGGAATAATACTTCGGTTTGGCTACCATAAATAATTAAAATTAATTACAATTCTTTTTTCTACTTTTGCAGTATTTATTTTGATACATCCTTTTTCTGTAAAGAGTGCTGCCAGCTCTCTACTTTGCCATGGTTGAGTGTTCAAAGAAAGCAATGTGTACACAAAATTCTTTAAAAGTCTTTGCCTTCCAGTAACTATCTACCATTTTTCTGTTTCATTTGAAGATAACCTTTGGAGGCATGCCTTTTTCTGGCAAGCCAAGTTCTAACAGTAGGAAAAATTTCAAAGGCTGCATGGAGAGCATCAACTACAATGGCAATAATATCACTGACCTTGCCAGGAGGAAGAAATTGGAACCTTCAAATGTGGTAAGATCATAATTTCATGGTCATCTACCCTTCTGCTTCTCCTTTTAAAGAAGAATAGAATGTTTTTGGGGTTGCGTAGCTGATATACTGCAATAATATAAAACACAAAGCAAATTTTGCCACAAATCCAATGATCTTATTGTATGTACATTTGTGACTTTAAAAAAAATATTATCATGTATGAACATTTTATTTCTGGAGTCTTGTTTCATCTTTCAAAAATTAACCTTTAGTGTAAGCCAGATAGTTTTGTTGTTGTTTTTTTAAAGAAAATCAACTGAAGCAGTGAGTGCTTTTTCCCTTTCTTCCCAAATTATAGTAGTCCAAAACCAGTGCAGACAAGATTTATTGTTAAATGAATTGCAGCTTTCTTGCGGCTTTTAAATCCTGGTAATATTCCATCCCTGCTGAGCTAGTTGGATTGCTTTAGTGCAAAAGTCTTTGGATGAGAATGCTTCTACAGTCTTTTTTGATCCGTTTGAAAAACCTCAAGATATTATACTTGAAAATCATTATTTGCTTATTAACATTACAGAGGTTATTAGGTTTTACTCTATTTTTGCAGCAGCTTAAGTGTTCATAGCTGCTTTCATATGCAGAGTTGTGGCTTTATGGGCAGGGCGATTAAGAAAGAATGTACTTTAATTTCTCTGGGTTTTAAGTTCTAAGTGTTTCTGAAAATGCTTGCCGGCATATAAAGGCATGTAGGTAAGAAATAAATCTATTATTGCCATGAGTTTGAGATGGTTTGAATAACTTCTCAAGGCTTTTTTCTGTGCAAGCTTACACACTTCACAAATTCTTGCTAACAGTATGGAGGTTTACACAATTTCACTGTCCTTTATGTAATAAATTGTTAAGATATGCTTATGTCTTGATGATACCATGCAAAGGATTGATTATCCCTGGATAGTAAAACTGAAGCTTCATGTCATTGTATGACTAAATGGTCAAGGAAATCCAAAGGATAATCATGAGTGTGTGATGTTTGCCTGTCCAAACTCAGTAATACAGCCTGACATCTACAACCTTTTCACACATAAATTTCATCAGCATTGTCAAAGGCAAAGAATACAATATATATTCCTTTAATTAAGATTCCAGTTTTAAAATTTTTTCAACCCAATCCAATGAACTCCTAAAACTTTAACCTTTTTTTAATATTTTTTTTCATAATTACAAGAGATTTCCTTTCTGCAGGGCATTTTCAGCTTTAATGTAAGCATGATTATGAAAGATGAATGCCTGAATTTAAAAAGAATCTTTGTGCAGGAGCAATTTTTCCATTTTGCGCAATCAAGTCCACTGCAAGTTAGTAGGACATATTCTTAAATCCTCTTCCTGAACAGAAATGTTTCTTAAGAAGTTCCTATAGTGCAAATCCTGTCCTTTAAAATCCTAGCATCTCAAAAGTGTGACATAGCTAGCAGGCATGTAAAGTTCCTGAAAAATTGTATTTTGGATTGGTTCTCTCTTCGTTTTGTTCTTTACTTTTAAAATTCTGTTACCCATAACATGAAAATAAAATCCACACAAACAGCTCTGGCAGTATTAGTGCCACATCAAGAGGTGATATGCCAGTTTAATTTGATGCTTCTGTTGATTTCCAATTCTGAGAATGACTAGAAAAATAGAAGTGACCTTTGTTTTCAGTAGAAGTACTTAAATTGCTTCAGCTCTTTAAAGGCAAAATCAATTTTACTCTAACTAAATCAACATGGATTTTTATGTTTTTTACAGAAACATTTTTCTCCTAGTTTTTAGCCTGATTTAGCAAGAGAAATAGACTTTCTTGAACCTATTGTTGTTGTTAAGCATGTTTATGATGATGGCACTCCAGCAGGGATCCACGCAATCCAACAGTGATCAAAGCTCCATTGTAGGAGATTCTGTACAAGCACATAACAGGAGACACACCTTCCCCTTAAAAGGCATGACACACACAGTATAATGTGGCTGAATAAAAGCAAAGTAATCAGTCTGGTCATGCGAAGTATTACAAAGAAAGGATAAATTCAGAGAAAAGAAGGATTTTAAAGGGGTGTGAAATGAAAATAATATTCCTAGATGAAGGCAGTTGAAGTTCAGAAGTTACACATGTAAAGGGACTTGACAAATTGATTATAAAAAAATGAGAAGGCCCAGAAAATCAGAGATGATAAGAAGATGATGATCTTTATTTTTCTCTGAACAAAATTAATTTTTAAAAAAATTGTGTCTCATATACATACATGTTATGAACAAAAAAGCACCATCAAGCACCTTTTGCTTTGTTGAAGAGTAAGGATAAAAAGACAAATTAAAACTATTTTAAATTTAAATAACGTTTAATGATGACTTTAGTAATATATTTGATTTAGATTCAGAAGGTAAAGGGGAAAATTATTTTGATTCTTTTGTGATATGTAAGATGGCTTTAGTGTATAGTGAATTGCCCATACTATATGATCCATCCTGATTTAACAGGTAGTATAGTCTTAATAAACTTATTACCTGTCTTCTGGGAGTTTCCTCTTCAGCCAATAGCTCTTTTAATTGGGAAATGTATTTACTGTAGTATTTTACACAAGGGATTATGTTTGAATGTGGATAGGCAAAATTGATTCATAAGTAAACATGAATCTAGTTTGCCATATAGATGGCATAAGATCATGGTGCACAGCTCAAGCTACACAAATTAAATTGTTTCTACCTTTCCCCTGCCAATGTAGTATGAAAAAGTCTCTCTAATAAAACCAAGAGTTTCAATATAAATGCACAGTATATATTTGACTTCCAGATGTCATTGCCCAGAAAACTATTCAGCAAGTCACTCTGAATCTACAGAAAATGATCTCATTCTCTTTGAAAAATGAAGAGGCTATTACAGAGACAAGCTGCAGATTAACTCGAAACTTTGACCTAGAACTAGTGAGCGATCTACATAAGATGGGCTGTACTTAAAAGAGGAGTCATCTTGTGAACTACAGTCATAGAAGGGATCAATAATCCAGTTCATATTAATCTAAATAGCTCAGTAGGGAAAATGTTAACCAGCAGGGAAATTAGAATTATGTGTTACTTTCTCAAGAAATGTTTAATGCAGCTAGGCTTTTCATGGGAAATGCATTCACTGATGTGAAAAAGGATTTGAATGCATTCCATGCCATTAACATTAATAGGTGTTTTGCTTGCAAGTATCCAAAACATCAGGATGACAGGAGAATGTCAATTGGATATAAAAGCCTTCTTGTAACAAGGAAATTGTTAGTTCCTCTTGGTTACAAGGCAGCAAAAGGAACTCTTAAAAAGTCTAACAGAATGTTCTCTGAGCACTTCTTAATTGAGATCTGTGACTGAACCATGAGATGTGTCTCAAAACATGATGCACCTTCTGCGTCTATGCAGGACAGCCTTAACTCTGTAAGAGAAGTTGTGTCTATGCACAAGGTGACAATTACACTGAGAATGACAGCCAAGGCTTACAGAGAGTATTTTAGACATTCTCCACCTTTTTTCTACTGTGTGTAAAATTTGTGGTTTAAGCAAAAGAATTCTGTAGCAAACTTGGAAAGTTTTAGATTAAAACTACTCAAACAAATGAGTTAACTATTTTGATTTCATGTCTCGCCAGTTAAAAGTGTAAAATTAAAAATCTCCAGGCAACTTTTAAACCTCACCGCCCCAAAGAAAACAAAACAAAAAAAAAAAGCAAAGCAAAACCACAAAAAAACATCCCAGAATTGACAAGCAGCTTAGCAGGGAAATCTTTACTCTTTACTCATAAAGTAGCTGTAATTTCTTTCTCTTATCACATAGTTATCTAAAAGTTATCTTTAGTTGTGTCAACTAGTTTTCTCCTAGTTCCTTGGATTCCCTTTTTTTTTAATCCATGGAACTTGGGCAAAGGAAAAGAATGTGACTTGTAATGCTGAGATTTTATCATAAAATTTAAGAACAAATCTAGGAGATCACTTTAAATGAATCTCTGATTCCAGATTACTGGAAATATCAATGTTCCTTAATTGATCATGGAGGCTGCCAACTTGATAGTATATTTACTACTAATTCTACTGGCCTTTAGAGGTAGACTCGGTACAATTTCTGCTGTTCTGCAGAAAAAAGAAGTTTCTATGCAAAATAATCAAAGTATTTATCCTAGTGGTCAAGAAAATATTATTTTTATTCATTTGGGTTTTTTTACATGGAAATCCATTATAGGAAGCTGAGTCTGCCAGACCAGTTTTATCTTGCTATTATACACATAAGCTGTTCTCTGATGTGATGGTCTTTTAAAAAGTGATGGGTTTGGACACTGGAAAATGAGTGCTAAAGCTTGCTTTTTGATGTCATCCATCATCTCCAATTGAATATAATTTCTTCTTAAAAAAAATTACTGAGGTCTTTCCTGCCACACATTTTCAGACACAAAATTCCTATCTTGCTTCCAAATTCTCTACTTTCCTTCAAGATGAACTGTCAGATGCATTTATACACTATGAATACAGAAATGTGACATAAAAGTCTAGATCAGGAAGTCAGTAATATGGAATTTAAAAATAATTATGCAAAAGAGATGGTGACTGACTTCTACTGGGATTCTGAACACATCTAAGGTAGAACGCATCTCTAAACATCTATGTACCTCCAAAAGTGTTGTTCAAGTCTTATTTTTATTTTAAATGCAAAAATAAATATCAGAGGAATTGCTATCTTGATTTTAGTAATAATTTCTGTACTGGATCAGATAAAATTATTTCTTCCCAAATAGAACAAAAATTGCCACATAATTTCCACCTGCAACAGTGCATGAGAAAACCTAACCATACGATAGGATCCACTTTGCCACATACTATAGGAATTCTTCAGCGGAGGAAGTTTTCCTGTTATATTAGCAATTATGCAGTAATAAATTAATTCTGGACAGAGATTATTACAAAGCACGATTTTTAAGGAAGAAAAAAAGTAGTAATACCCTACAAATATTACCAAATGGTTATATCCTACCAATTTGGTCTTTTGTTGTGAGAAATTACATGAGAACCAGAGAGAAAAATTCATGTCTCTAATTCTGGTCTTGTTTACAGATACATTGTAGATCAACAGTTGACTGGATCTTTTTTTTCAATTTCCTGAAGAATAATATTTTACAGAGTAGAAACTGCAGTTTCTTTTACAGACAAAATCATTTATTATCCAAAAATATCAGTGTTGTTCATGATCAGCTACTCCAAATCCTTCTGCTTCATAAATTGAAATATTAGCATATGTAGTATCATGTAGTTGAAAACATAACAGAGAGGCTGACTGTTCAGATATTATACATCATTATTTTAGAACATCATGTATTGTATTGATTGACACATTGATATCAGGGTATTTGGAAATCTGCACTCGTTTTTTATGCTGTTCTGTTATAGGTTTCTATGGGGACCACTGACAAGCCCAAGTTTATCTCTGATTAATTTCTTTATCTGTTAACTAGAAATAATAATGCTTATATCTAAGCTTGAGAGACTACAACTCTTCAGGGCCAAATTCCTGTTATTTTGTGTATGTACAGTACACTACAAAATATAATGGGGTCACTGCTAGAAAAAAGTCCAGAAAAATCAGCAACTATTATAGTAGCAACAATAAAGGTAACATTAATAGTGCATCTTTAGATGCAATGTGCATTGATCACAGTGGTCTCTAGGTTGAATGAAATCTAGAATACCTTTCTAGAGGTAGCTATGAATTTAGTGGAATCTCACCATTTTTCTTTTTCTTTTTTTTTTTTTTCTTTTTTGTGTTTTACTTAGGGAAATTTAAGTTTTTCTTGTGTGGAGCCACACACAGTGCCTGTCTTTTTCAATGCCACCAGTTACCTTGAGGTTCCTGGTCGTCCAAGCCAAGATGTGTTTTCAGTCAGTTTCCTCTTCCGGACCTGGAACCCAAATGGACTTCTTCTCTTCAGCCACTTTTCAGATGACCTGGGGAATGTTGAGATTGACATAAATGAGGGCAAAGTCAGTGTCCATATCAACGTCTCCCAAGTGAAGAAGAACCGGATAGACATCTCATCAGGTAAATGCGTTTTGTGGTTTTTTTTTTTTTTTAATTTGGTATCATTTTGGTTTGTATTGATTAAAATCATTATGTATCTAAAGATTGGAACAATTTTTTTACAAAATTTAAGATTTATATTGCAACTATTTTAAATTCTTTACTCTTTCATTGACTAAGAGGTACAAGAACAGTAGAAATAGTTGTTGGATAAAAAAAAAATATATGAATGATCCTATTCTGTCAAGAAATCACTCTTTATCTATAAGGCAGCATTTTTTCTTTTTTCTTCCTTCCTTCTGTGTTGCAGTTTTCTCTGTGAAAATATTTGTTGTCAAAATGGGTGTGTACTCCCTTTCTAGGTGTAGTCAAATAATTAGACTGCTCCTAATATTTTCCAGTAACTAAGGAATCTCATAAAAAAAAGAAATCCATTCATAACATAATTATTTGTATGGATTTTTTAGATCTGCTTAGCTATCCTGCAAAAACAGATTTATTTCAATGTTTCATTGTTATTTTGTTGCAACAGGCATTTCGTGCCTGTGAAATTAATTTTGTGTATGTGAACATAGAAGAGGAAAATATGACATCTGCCAGGTAAGACTGCAGAAAGAATGCTGTTGTTGTACAGTAAATATCACAGCAAACTACTTTTTCCCTTCTTCTGCAGGGAATTAACAGATGTCATGATAAAAACCTACTGGGTTTTCTAGAAGTCAAAATGGTCTCCCTTTGGCACAAACATTTCTGAGTGTTGTGGTCCTATTGGTAAAAGGTGCACAGTTTTTCATTGGCTATTTTCAACCGCTGACAAAGGGGATTTTTGCATAGTCAGTTGTGCAGCCTGCTGCATGTGTAGGGTATGAATAATTCTATAGGGAATTAATAGAATTTACTGGGAGGAATGCAGCCTGGCTGTCACAAAACATTAGACCGACTAAAACCGCAGCCTTAATGCAAATCTGTTTTGGGTTTCATATCTGCTGTATTTATTCCTGTCATCTGTAATAGCATATTTTTCCAGAAGCAAGTTAAAGTCTCTTAGTATTTCCTGTACATGTTTCTCATAATTTGCAAACTTGCTTACATTAGCAGCTTTAATGTCAGTTTTCGAGTTGACATGGGGACATCAGTACTTCATTCTGGGTCACAGTGTAATTCTGGTTATAGACGTAGTGGTTGTACTGACCAGTACTCACGTGAGAGAGCTATAAGTGGATGTGCAGGTGGCAGAACCTTGTTCCTCCACAGCTCTGCAGTTAAGGTGCTTATATGGAACAGAGTTCTGGTTTGTCTGGTTTAATTGTCACGATTTCCCTTGAATACCCTAAAGTTTTATGCACTGACTCAGGGTGCTCTAACTTAGCAGATACAGACTCCAGATAAACAAGAGAGTCTAGAGTCCCAATATTTCAAATTTAGTTAATTCCCACTTTTCTCTCTGGTAGCTAGGCACTGCTAATTTCCTTACCTAACTACTGTTATATGAAGTGCTTCTTGATGACTAGAAGGGATCAGAGAGTAGGAGGAAAAGGTTTTCTTGTTGACTTGACAGAACTTTCATACCTACCTAATTCATGTGTGTATTTTGTTTAAGGAGGGAAAGGCAGCTACAACTTTATATAGTTTAATGACACTTTGCAAAAGTAAAAATGAAATAATTATGCATAGAAGTACAGTGAATGAACAGGTACAATACTCTAAAATGATCAAATAAAAAGCAGGGATGCAAAACATTTTTCTGTGTAAATACAGTGATCATGAGAGGTTACATAGCATGCTGTGGGAAAACATTTCGATAATAGTAGGTAATTCATTGGAATCATAAAGTAGACACTGCTTTGCTTTTAAAATCAGAGAAATGGAGAGCTGCCATCAGGCAGTCTGTTCTTAGCAGTTTTCTTTGTCTCCCTTCCCTACTGTCTGTTGAGTTTTTGTCAGAGATCATTTTTCCATGGTGTTAGCAGATCCCAGCTAGAGTCTCATGTCATGTTATCCTTTGGTCTTCAAAAAGGCACTTAATTGTTCCTTAATTTATTTAACTGCATGTCCTACCTGCTGGAGATTTCACTGTGTTCAATTTTCATTAAATTCTCTGTCTCTTGATCAATTTTATTCATCTTTATTGGCAGGATAAGTCACCCCACTGCTTTATTCTTGGAAGATGTAAAAGAAAAATAATGTTGGTATAATTATTAAAATGGTCTTCTGTGTCTGAAGCTTCTTCTCTCATTGTTTGGGGTTGAAACTTATCTTTAGTATGAGACATTCCTACTGTCTGTCATGCTTTAGTTACCTCTCTCGTTCTGTTGTTACTGGTTTTTTAAAGAAACCAGAGTTTATATTTGCATCATAAGTTTCTAGAAAATTTTCTATAGATCACTTCTGGTTTTGGAAAAATACTTCTTTGGTTAGGTTAGATACTGTTTACCTTGCTGCTCCTTTCATGCCTTCAGTCACTTTCAAGCCATAACCTCAACTCTACATGTCTGATAATTAAATCTATTCATATTATGAACATTTCATATTTATTTTACATGGGCTGAAAACAACTGGGGATGTATGTATATATTGTTACAGCTAAAAAGCAAGTGACTTTTGTGTTGACCTGGCAAACCAGAATTTCAGGTTTTAATTGACCTGTCTGTAAGTTTTTTAAGCGATGGAATGATTAGTCCATGACCTGTCCTGGGCTTCAGAGAGGTAAATGCTAGAGGCAATAAAGAGCTGGTAAAAAACAGTAATAAATGTTTTACTGTGTTAGTAAAGTGTACTCTGATACCCATAACAAAATGCTGAGTGTAACAGTGTCTTTTACATTAATATGCACATGAGCTTTCAGTTTCTATTACATGTGAGAAGGACAAAGATGATTAGCCTTTGTAGTTAGACTTACTGCCTGATTTTCTTCCTGAGCAAATTATTTTCTTTTATTCATCATCTTGCAAATTGTACTTTCAAAACAGGTTTCTAAACAGTAAAAAATGCATGCCTTGCCCAGCATTCTGTTAAGCATCCAGTAAGCACTGCTTAGCTGTGAACAGACTGGCAAAACTCTTGTGCAAAGTCAATAACTTTGATTTTGCTTTTTTCTTACATTAATCTCATTAAAATGCTACCACCATTTGATTGATGAGAGTTAGATTAATAAACTTGCTGTTAGTAAGAGGAAAATCAGGCCCACTGAGAGCTGAAATAAAGATTTAATTAGAAGAAATAAGCTACTGACTGTGCAGAATTACACAGGTGAAATACTAAAGCTTGTGTATAAATCAAGAGTTAAACATCCTATTGACTTTTTCTCTGCAAAGTAAACTTTGATTAATATCTTTACAATTGTGTATGCCCCAGCATGGGGATTAATAATAGGAAAGAATCTCAGAAAACAGTCAAGAGATTTATCTTTACTGCTCTGTATAGCTTTGAACTAAATTCTTGGTTTTGTCATTATGAGATTCAGGCAAACTTTCTAGAAATTGACACAAGGGATTGATGGAAGTAATGTTAGGCTGACAAGATGGAAAAAAGGTGTGATCTTGTTTTTGGAACATTTTGAAAGCAGATTTCCATTGTAGTTTTGCATATTAAAGGATTCTGATATTCTGCTGCAGTTTAAAAGTAATTCAGTTTGAATACATACTAAGAGCCAACTCAGTATTTGTAATCTTGCAATTAGAATAAGTTGTTGATGAAGTTGTTTTTATTTATAAGCTTCAACAAGCTAACGTCTTCTTTCTTGAGTACAGAGAAATAAGCAACTGGAAAATGTCATACTCCCAAGTGTCTCTTGGCTATAAAAACTTTTAATGGAACTTTCTCAAAGCCGTATGCAAATGCAGTTCAGTGCAGGGTTAAGCCACAGCCTGTGTCCCAGTTACCTCCTTTTCTTCCACTTAGTTTTATCTACCTGCTTTAGCAACTTAACCCAAATTCCTTCCTAATGAAGCCAAAGTTTTCTGAAGCTTTCAACATGGGAAAAAATGAGTAACATTAAAAAACACAGAGAGTATTACTTTGCTCAAAGAAACAATAGTAACTTTCAAAACAACACTCCAGAGGCATCGTCTAATGGCTTTACAATGCGTTTTTAAAGCAAACCTCAAATCCCTGTTTCAATATAGAATAGAATGTTCTCTGCCTCTTGAGAAAAGGCTGGGTTTTCATGATGGCAGATTCTAAAATAATCTCTTGATTTATCCTGTGTTTATTTTCTCACCCATCTTTTCATAGGCAGTTTTGACCTTTCATATGTAAGCATTGTCTGCTCCAATTAAATATTAGATGGTCTATGAAGATCCCTTGGACTTTACCCTACAGTACAGATGATAAGTCATTGCAAAAAGGACATAATCTCCTTCAGCCTATAAGAAACAGAGAAATTTTCAGTATCCAAAATTTCCTGCCTTTCACTTGAATTCATCTGCTTGAAGCTTCTTTTTTCCTCCTCCAACTCTATTAGTTAACATATTATATTAGCTGCTGCTCAAGACTTCTGTTCTTCCTGTCAAGCATAAACTTATTAAAACTTAGAATATTAATATCTTTTTGTCATATTTATCTGTATTAAATAAATCAGCCTCTCCCTGTGGAATCCCTGGGAAGCTTTCCACCTTTCTGTCTTTCTGCTAGGTCTCAAGTCATCTGAATTGCGGTTCATTTATATTTTAGACCTTGGGTTAAGATAGCATCCTTCAGGTAATAAAATGTCTCTCTCTGACAGATCTAAAGTGGTACTCTTCCAGTGACAACTCCCTGGGGCACTTTATGTGGGAATCAAGAAGTATTTTTGCCTTGGTGGTTAAATGAAGGCTTAAATAGGGAATGTGTATACACAGAGCACAAGTGCACTTCTGGTGGGAAGATAAAATTTCCCACTAGGTCTTTCTCACATTACTGGTAGTAGATTATACACTGAATGTTATTAAGTGGAGGCAGATACCCCTGAGGAACTTGTCAGCATGATCAAGATGAGAGACAGAAATTCTGTCCATGAAAGACAGAATGATGACTTAGCATCAGACAAGTCTGAATATTAGAAACTTAGTTAGCCAGGCTTGTCCCTCTGTTTCTCTCTGTATATTTTTGGCTATTGACCTCAAGCAGTGGATGCTGCTACATGAATAGGCATTTGTGAGTCTGAATTTCACAGAACTGAGACACAGAAATACTTGTAGTAGCTATAGTTATTTTTACAACGCATTTTCCCTGTAGACTGGTTTAGCATCTCCATACAGTAGACCCAAACCAATCAGATCAAGAAATGGAGTTCCTGATTGCAGGCTTGGTTTGTCTAGGAAAACTGATGAGTTTAGTTCAAGAGTTTGTGAATTCTGCTTCATCAGTCACTGATTTTTGCTGGAGAGTTGCCTAAAAAGCACAAAGTATGCATTCTAAAGCATAGATGGTACCTTTTTCAGATATTTCCCTGAGAACAATGGAACTCTCTATTGGTTGCGCTGACATTTTGCAAGGAGGGAAGAACCCAAGAATCAATAAAACAGGGTGTTGTCCTTGATCAGCTTTCTCAATTTATACAGGAGCCTCAAGTCCAGTTTACTTGCTTTGGTCTCGTTTCCTCTGGGCTGTTGAACAGTTAGATGAGACCCTGCTGATCACTATTTTAGCATGAAAGATGAGATAAGGCTTTTTGCAACTATTATTTGAACACTCACTGTGTTGCACTGAATTTCTTTCAGGACAAAACCCCTGAAATAGTGGTTAAACGATAATCCTAACTTGCTGCTAGAAGGAGCATAATTTTTGTGAGTAGATCTGAACAGAACTAGCTGGAAACATACCCTTCTAATTCTTTTTTGCTTCAGTAAGTTTGACAGGAAGTGAACTCAATTTTTGTTGCTTTCCATGTTGCCTTTTCTTACTGCACCTACATCAGCTATTGATAATCTGGTTCTAGTCAAGTCTATTAAAATTTTGGTTTTGACTTTGATGAATGGAAGAAAAGGCCCTTGGCCCTGAATGCTACAGAGGTGTCCAGTATTTTGCAGTTACCTTAAGAACATAGATTTTTACTTTGGTGTATTCTCTGTTTGCATATTTTTGTTGAATGCAAAAGAGCATGAAAAGACTTGTCTCTAAAGATTGGTTTATCAAGCCAAGGATGCTTATTTAAAACCAGCATTACCTCTTGGATCAGAAAGATTGGGTTGTTGGAACAGACATTATAAAATATACTTAAGTTTACATTTTAAACTCTTCCAGTATTTACTTATATTACTGATTGAAGTGAATATGTGGGAGTTTGCGATTTTTTTCCATTATTACTTTCCTGTTTGATTAGAATAATGAAATAAGCAAGAGGATACAATAGAGAGTGGAGCTATAGTTATATTTGTTGTGTTTATGCACAACCCACAACAGTATTTCCAGGACACCACAACGTATTCATATAATATAAAGGGAAATTAAAGGAATGTTTTCTAATATCAGACTGCATATCCTAAATATTGTATTCTTTCCCCCAATATGCTAGTTTGCCATCTCTGCCTCTTCTTCCATACAGGTGATTCTTGGAGAAAGCCCATTTCCAGGTTTCCCATGCCTATGTTGTGTGGGGGGATAGAATGTAAGAAAATAAAGAGAGTGCAGAAGGTAATCTTACCCCTGAGGAGTTGCAGCTGAACTGATTATCAAAGATTAGGAATAGGCCTGCCCTTAACAGGCCACAGCTGTGTCTAATAAGGATAAATGATATAAAAGAACGGGTTAGTTGGGTGAGGAGAGAGCTGAAGTTTGTTGGTTGTGCTGTGAGGAACTGTCCATAAGACATCACCAAGAGGATATGGAACTTTTGCAATAAGATGACAACAATGTTGACCAAGGTTTGTCGTAGATGGCAGCATAATGGTAACCACACAATATGGTTAGCCAGGTCTTTCAGCAATGACACAAATATATTCCAGCCCAATTTAAACTTCCTAATTGTAGAAAAACATGGATTGCTCTTAATAACAGGGTGTAGGGATTCGTTTAAACTTTTCTGTAGGTGTTAGTATTACTGGACAAATATGATTGGACTCTGTGCTGTCTTAGCTCTTTAGTTTACCTTGTAGCAGATTTAATTTCTCCTGCAAATGAGTGAGAAAAAGTATGGAATCTATTTGAAGTGTGTTTTTCACTTTGCCTCTATTTGAGAGAGAAGTAGTTGACTAAGCATATCTCGTGATAACCCAGCATATGATTAACCATTTCTAATAACTCAAAGATTTACTGCTGCTGCCTATTTGGTTTGGTAGTTATGGTGTTCTGTAAATGGCTGTAAGTGGAGTAGCAGAAGGTAAAAGAAATGCAGTCACTTTTTAATCAATAGTAGAAGTTACAGTCACTGTACATATGCATATGTACCATTGTGCATACAGCCATGTGTCAGAGTTGACTCAGCTAATTTGCCAATTACAATGAGCAGGAAGTTCACAGACCATTATTTGGTAAAAAAGTAAAACCATTTGGATGGATTCAGGAGACCTAGGGTGCTCCTTGTTTCATCTCAAGGTCCTGTTGCTATGACTGTCCCTTTTGGACACAGGCTGCATCATTTCTAGGATATCATCTTCCTACAGGATCAATAGTTTCTCTGCAATGAACACTGAGATCCAGGAATAGTTCAGTAGTTAGACTGTTCTGGAGTCCATTACAACAGACAGTATGGAGAAAACCGTTCTTACTCTGCCAGCCTGGCTTGCCCTCCTGCACATCTCTGCAAGAGTTCATCCTCTTACAGATTCTTATGCCCCTTTCTTCCACCTCTACTGCCCCTCCTCCTTCTGCACGCACCACAAATTCCAGATGTAATTGCTTAAAAAGTGCAAACAATCACAGGCTATGAGGTAACCTTGTTATTATTCACCACTTTATGAAGAGATGCCCATTTTTAGAGTCATAATATTCCCAAGGTGTCTACGACCCAAAGAAGGACATGCAGGGCCTGGGGGAGAGCCAAGCTTTTGTGACAAGGCTGCTGTAGCTGTGCCCATGTAATGCTAATGACGTGACATGCAGGAGCTGTCAGTGTTGCACGGGGCTTACACAGCGTGGGCATCTGGATCAACAGGGTGAAGCCCCAGGGTGAGGATACTGGTCCAGAGACACCTCCACATGGTGTATCGTGAGGTCAGAGATGGATCATCCCTTGGGCCTGGCTACAAAGGTGGTAGAGACACATCCTGCCTCGTTTCAGAAGCAAGAAACTACAGCAGAGAGGGTGAAGAATAGGAGGTGGCATACAGATGTGGAAACAAAGGGAAAGTTCTCAGATTTGGAAAAATGGTCTGCCATCATCACCTCACTTACTCAAAGTCTGTTGTTTTAGAAAAATCTTTGGTGGGCATAAAACCTTGCTGATGGAGAAAAGCAATTGTTATGATTAAAAAAAAAAGAAAGAGGAGAAGGAAAAATATTGGAGACTCAGTCTCCAGTTAGAATATGGGATATTCAGTTTCTGTAAACTTACAAAAATATTTACAGACAGATTGGGAGATCAAAGGTCTAGAACATATACTATCTAACGGTGTTTCAAAAAAATGGTACAGAATCTTCAAGCAGTGTGTACAACACTGTGGTGTGAAGTTATCAACTATGTAAATTAAACCAGCCAGTGCCCTTTTCACCTTTTCATCTTATCCAAATGCAAGGGAAAGAAAGGAGAATTTTCTTTACTTTTAAAGTCAGCATTTGCAGCAATTGCATTTTGAGTAAAACCAGGAATAATAGTCTTTCTAGAGCTAATGTCCTTGCAAGTAATTTGAGTTTCTTTGAAATTTTTAATTTTTAATCTTATTTATCGCTAATCCTCAACTAGGCATTCCATAACATCTCTAGCCTATTACTTACAAGAAAATAATTAAAATTCATTGTAATATTAAACACAATTCTTTTTCAGGGGGAAACATGACCTAATTACAGGCACAGAACTTTAATTTATGTGCTGGGAACTGACACTCAATATCTTCTTTTTCATTGCTATTCAGGAACCTGGAAAATAGATTATTATCTGTGACAGGTTTCTGGCAGTCCCTCTTGGTTTGACAGTGTTATTTTAGAGAGAAGAGAAAGTCACTTTTGTATATAATGAAAGGAAAAGTTGTCAAGCATTCATACATATTTTATGCTGCATAAAACTTAAGTGCTAGAGGAAAGATTCGGTTTTCAGTCATGCTATTGTAAATTCATGTTGCTTCTGCTGACCTCCAGGCTTGCTTCAATGACACAGGATGGCATCTAGCCCAAACGATTAACTCCACTTTTTACAGAAGCAATGCAGCTCTTGTAAGTCAGCTGGGCCCTTATTGGGGTTTTTGGTTAGCACAGTCATGCATAACTGTGATGTGTATTTTGGCATTTTGGAATTTTCTACTGACATTGACAGAACTAAAAGCAATTTCTATCAAAGTACTTTCTAGAAATGGCATCAGGCATAGTCTGTATTGTCTATTTTTTGATGGAAGTGGTAAAAAATTGACTTGGGGAGAAAAACATTTTCTGGTTGTATGTTGCTAGCTCTGCCTTTAGTCTGTTCTTGTAAAAGATGGTGAGTCCCTTCAGGCATTTTCACACGTTGTTTGTTTTCATTTCCCAGTGTTGCTGAAGCAGCATCACATGAGCACTGAGGTGAAACACCAACCAAAGTAGTTTGGTTTCTGTAAGCTGAATGGAAGATGATATTGCCTTTAAAAAGCTTACTCATTAAGTTTATATATTTGCTAGGGAGAAAAAGAATCTCAATTCTCTTACTGTGAGGCAGCTACTGTAAAATACATAGTCTATTTTAGCAGTAACCAGTGTCTAAACAGACACTGTTTCACTGAGGAGAAAAGCAAAGTTCTACCAGTGTATTTCCTTACAAAAGAAAAACATGTTTAGAGTCATGACTTCACCTCTGTTTTTTCCAAGAAATGTATGAATGTACAATGAATTTGAGGGATTCATTATTTTAAAATACAAGAACAACTTAGCTTTCTTTTTGTAGATTCAAAGTAGTGGAACATGAGATTGCATGCCCTCAAGTATAAGGTTTTCATGGGTTGACCTTTTGGAGCTTTTTTTAACAGCTCATTTTCATAATTAGCACATACATTAAAACAAACTGCTGGGTGGAATTAATTTTTCCAGAGCACTAGCAGGAGAAAATAACATTCTTAACATTCTGGTGTTGGTACTTAGATAATTACCTGTGAAAACAGTAATAGCTCTTGCCATTTCTCTTGGTTCTGGAATTTGCAACACAGGGCTGATATACTTGACTGTGCTGCATCTGGGAAAGAATAATGTGGTACAGAGAAATCTTTGGGAGGCTTAGGCTTGTTTCAATAGCATTGGAAACAAGTGATAGTTCATCAAATTTGCTGTGTCATAAAGATTTGTTGTATGCTAAACAAGAATATCTGGTCCAAGGCAAATTACCTTCATGTTTTAAAGCGTCTTCCAAAGGGACGGAACTGAGCACAACACAGCTCTGCCTTCTTTCCCTTCCTAGGTGCCTGTGAAAGCATATGCATATATATATATTTACACACACACACACATTTCTGCACAGAGAGAGAAATATGATGTTTTATTAGCAGCCCCTTGTCAAAACAAGCAAACAAAAAAACCCCAAAGAAATTACTAGAGCATTTATTTAATTTTTCTTTGGCCGAATGACTCTGAGTTACATTTCTATTGAACAAACTTGGAGCACTAAGAATGAACTTACTTCTTCTACCATTTTCTTTTTCTTTCTAGCTTTGAGCAGTACAGTATGAAGTGTTCTTTTCTGATTTTGTTTGCAGGGAAATGCTGTTATGAATGTGATGTTTGTTTCAGCTTTCTTTTAATATAATATTTCCTGCAGCAGGCTGCTATCTTTGGGACACTTTTTTTTTTAGCTTCATAATTGTGGCATTTTAGAGTTCCATTTCTTACTGCAAGAAAGGATTATAACAACATTATGTTAATACTATTAGCTCATTTTGCTACTCATAATAAATAATTATGTTACTAGAACCATTATAGTCCAGCCTGTTCCATGCACCATTCAGCTGAATTAGCATTTGAGTGTTACTTCTTCCCCATGTCAGGAATCTCTAATCAGTGTTATAGGTTATTAGTATCCACAAGGCTATTTTATAGTCAGAACAAGGTTTTTTGCTTTTAAACAATGACAAAAAAACCCATACTGAAGCAGTAAATATCTGAAATATGATCCTCCAACAAGAAAAATCTACTTATATCATCCTAAGCAGACACTGCTGTCACCTGTTGCTCCAGGTGCTCTGCAGCTGGATACAACATAAGTTCTTTTTTGGCAGAAAGACTGAATGTCCATTACATTTTTGAAGGTTTCATCAGGCATTTTCAGTATTAGGTCTCCCTGCGATTCCTACCATCATGAACCAGAGACAATGCAACCAGGATTTTTTTTAGGTGGTGAGCCATTGAACAGTCATATGCTGGGGGGAATGTAGCAGGTCTCTGGAAAAATTTGGGCTTTCCCAAGCAGGATTTTTCCCCAAGATTTTCATGCCTTACTTTGTGCTACTGGTATTCCATCATTATTTCTAAGAGTGAGCAGAAAAGGGTTGTACCAAGGAAAGAGATCTTAGATGTATCATATAACTGTACACTGAGGCAGATAAAGGTTGAGAGAAGACTTAAGTCAATGCTAGATAAAGATTTTTGGCAAACATGCTTATATATATATATATAAATATTATATTTTTTTTGTATCTTATATTGGTAGCTCTTCACGAAGTTAGAAAGAAATGTGCCACTACTTCCTGCTTTTACTGATTCTTTATGGAATCTTTTGTTCTTCTTTGGTTTGTTAACACAGATATACTACTTATTCCTCAGTTACTACAGCTTCCTTAGAAGTTTCCTAGCATATGGTGTTAAATTCGCGTTGAAAAATATGCAGAGGAAATAAGCTTTGCTAATTTACAGGCATTTGCCGTGTACAGACAAGTGAAGAATATAGCTTAGCTATTTTTACCTTTTAAAGTGTTTTTTATGGGAATAGTCTGAGGTCCAATATGATGTCCTCAGAACAATTTCAGCATCAACACTGAATATAAATATACAAGTGGGAAAAAGAATACAGTTCTAAGTAAAGGCTCAATAGTAGTGGATTTTTTCCCTTTTTTTTCTTTTCAAAAACTGTTATATTAAACATGTAGCTCTGTAGTTTTTTCCTTAAATTCAAATTCTGCAGAACTTTTTTAAACCACAAGGATATATCCTCATCAAATTCTAATGAAAGACAATTTTAAAAAGCTTGAAAGAATTCAGTAATATTTTGGAAATCTCTTTTAAATTATAAACAGAATAACATTCAGTAGTGATATTGCTTTTATATTAATAGTACATTTAATAGCTCTTTCTTGTATCATATTTTACATGCACAACAGGAATTTTTCCTTTCATTTTAATTATCTATGGAAAAGACATTTGTATGTTCAGTTATGTCACCCAAGTATTGCTAAGTAGAATTATTTTTTAATTCTATTAATAGTTTCTGTGAAATTAATGTTCATTTATTAAAAAAAATTGATATGCACTGTCATAAAAATGATGAGCAAATTGTAGTAGGTGTAAAATTAAAGAACATACCCTTGCATTACCCATAATTTAAAAGAAATTGTATTCTTAAATAACATCCTAATTTTCTGGGTATCATTGACATCACTATAACAGAGGTGAGTAGAAAGAGAGCATCATATTCAATAGCTCAAGTTTAGTTTGGATGAAAACTTGCAACTCAGATTTGTTGTTGCCATTTGTTAAGGTTAACCAGGAATTTAAATATTCATAATTATAAGCAAACATGAAAATTTATTGACTTGAAATTCTGATTACACTGATACCTGAGCTAGCAATGGGGTATGAAACATTGCAGTAGATCAGTTTTCTGACCATTGTATGTAATGGTTCATGCACTTAGCATACAGAAGCCCAAAATAACATCTTGTCTCCACTCAGAAGCAGTAGTCTCATAGGAAAAGTGGTATTATGTTATTTTCAGTTGTTGAGATCTTTGATAGCTGCCATGTATCCTCAGTTCACACTGGAAACAGTAGAAATTTGTGCATTGTAGTTAAGAGCCCAGAAAGGCTCTGATGCTGACACCTCCAGTCCTGAAGTCAAAATCAGTCAAAATCTCAGGCCAAATAAAATCCAATGAGAATTTGAATCTGACTGCTTCTGGGAAAGGCTCTGCCATTCACCTTTTTTTGAAAACCCAGTTATTTGAAAGTTACTCTTCAGATTATCTAAGCACAGCAGCAAAAGGTCCAGAAATGTGCAAGGTCCTTTCCTCTGAGTATTCGCAGCAGCTCACACCATGTCAATGATGCCTGTCTGGTGCTTGTCAGCACTGTCAGCACTCACTGCCTGCCTCTGGAAGTTCTATTTTCAGTTCATTCCATATTCATTTAATGTAAAAGGCAGGTGAGGAGGAGTGACAACAGGGATCAGAAAGCCCTTCTCCAGAACCTTACTTGTTATCATTTGATCCTCTGAGATTTAGCCTGTCAACTTAAAAACTTTATTTCGCAGTATTTGAAGTTTTTGCATTACAAAGAGCTGGTTGGGGGTATAAAATTGGACTAATATCTGCAGTGCCATTCTCTTTAGAATCTGATTATTTTTATTATGGAAGTTAATTTTTAACTCTAAGTACTGCTACCTTAAGAAGGAATATAGTATATATATTTTTTCTGCATGTAAATTAGTAATATTCAGTAGAAAAAGAGGAAAAAAGGTACGCGCTCTGACTGGTGGAGTCTTATGAAGCCAAGCAGCAAAAATAGAGGCTGTTATGCTGTTATTCATTTCAGATTAAAAAGGAGTCCAAAGTATTTTGTCTTTTTATTTAGAGTGTTACAGATTCATTAAACTAATCCTTTTTATCCTTTTTTTTTTGTGCCATGAATTCTTCAACGAGGACATTTTTGCAAAGGTTGTCACTGCCCAGGGTAAATGACTAGTAGATGAAATCTAGCAGAGTTCTATCACCTATACTCTTGAGAGACTGTCTGAAAGGTTACAAGGAAATGCCACATGTCACTCATTCTCATGTGTCAGGACTCTCACCTGTCCCACTCCAAAAAGGAGGGGCAGCAGTATTTTAGGACTTGTAGGAAAAGATCTCATTGGCACTAAACTGTCAAGCCTGCAAGGGCCACTGAGGATATTATAAAAATTTACTGGAATAAATTTCTTGATTTTTATAGATATAAATGCTATGTTAGAAGAAAATTACTCTTTTTCCTCATTCCCAATCTGTTCAAGCCCTCCAAGTGTTACATCTCCATAAGGGCACCCAGGCATGTACATGGACACAGTCCTTACCATGTGCACCACACTGACTTTAAAATCAATATCAAAATAAGCAGGATCCCTTGATACCTTTCCTTGCCGTTCAAGCTCCTGAAACACAAGGTATGGAAGAGTTGTAGCTCTGCAAAAGGTTTATAAGAATCTGTTCAGTCTTTACCTCTTTTCCTTTCTCCTCTTGTTTGAGGCAAGGAAAAAGATTACAGCTCAGAGATCTGGCAATTTTATTCCTTATGGTTCAATGAATGGATGACTTCAAATTCACTTGTACCAATGAAATTACCATGGGAATAATGCATGATACACCATCCTACTTAGAAATGGGACATGGTTCTGGGTAAGTGTTTAGCTCATCCTCATGTATTTCAGCATTGGTAAAACGTTTTGTGCTGTCGAAGGACATTAAAAAGATGTGCTGAGTTAGTTGGTTTTGATTTTTTTTTTTAATTAGGAATGCCCTTAATCAAATTTTAATGTTGTAAAAGCAAACATTAAGAAGTTGTTTTCTCATTGAAAATATGCTGAGTTACATTTCTTGTCCCATGCCACCATAATCAGTCTTTAGAATTATTTTTGAGATAGCAACTATGATGGAAAAAGCCACATACCATATGCATAATGCAGCCAAATCTGATGGGTTTTCTATATATATATATCTCCTCAAGCACACAGAATAATTTTAGGATTTTACTAG
Source organism: Geospiza fortis (assembly GCF_000277835.1). Classification (NCBI taxonomy): domain Eukaryota; kingdom Metazoa; phylum Chordata; class Aves; order Passeriformes; family Thraupidae; genus Geospiza; species Geospiza fortis. The sequence goes on from NW_005054364.1 coordinate 1,275,700, forward strand.
ATTTTGTCCCTTAGAATCAAATATTTAGTATAAATAAATTAATTAAACAGAGAGGTTCATCGTTATTACTTATCATTATGAGAAACATATTGCACTTTGAAAAATAATCCTAAGAGAATAATTAATTTGCTTTTCACAAACTGATCATTGTTATATATGATTGTGTTGTAATTAACTAATATATCAAAAAGCACTAGCATAATGAAATGCTTCTTATTTTCACATACAAACTCTTGCAATGTACAAACACACAGACAGATGGGAAATACATCAATTGAAAACCTGTCCTATGAATGTGAATATCTGAAGAAACCTTTTGGATTTTAGAGGCCTTTAACAAAATATTTATGGTTTAGCATCTTTTTCTGCATTTCTACGTCATCCATCATCTAAAGCCTGACATAGTGTCATTCTTCTGAGTCAGTTTTTGGCAACAAATCAGGAAAACCCAAGTGATTACTCAAGCAAAGCATATGTAGAAGGTGGGGGAATATGAAAGGAGCCAAACCAAAGTCTAATAAATTGTGTTTAAAATTTCAGCTCTCTCCTAGTTAGGTTGTGAAGGTATCAGATGAGTTTATCCACAAGCTGGCAACCCTTCAGGCTCAATATTCCAGCTGCCTGTGTGGTAGGGAAACTATCTAGATTCTCAGAATTTTTATGAAGCTGACAGGGAGGAAAAATCACAGAATATTTCTGAGCAAAGCTCATGAATGTGAAGACATTAAGAGAATACATTCTCCAATGACAAAATTCTGTGCCTGAGCAAACTAAGTATCCTATGAAACAATATTAAGAGGAGTAGCACAAAAAGATAAATTTTAAAAATTCATGAGCCTAGTCCTTGCGCATTGTGAAATGGCCTTTTAGATTGAAACTGGTTAAGACTTTTCATGTCCTTTGAGCTTCTGAGAACTCAACAGTGTACAATGATTTTTTTTCAGTGTATTTTGTTTTAATAGTGGCTGAGATCCTCTTGTAATCACTTTTCTCCAGAAATTTTCTCCTTCAGTAAAGCCTATGATACATTAAGGTGGGATAAAAGCACAAGTTAGTGGCATGAATTGCTGTCTGTTGTGAGAGCTGGGAGGAATAAGCCCTACGTGTCTCTGCTGCTAAGTTTCCAGAGACACCTACCTTTTCCACTGCTGATTCCTTTTTCTTCAAAAGGAAAAGCAAGTGACAAGAAGCTCATGCCTCAGAAAACACAAAGAGAAGGATCATTCAGGCAACTAGCTGTGGGTAGCAGAGGCCAGATAATGTAGCCAGCTACCTCCAGCATTCTGCAAGAGCTGTGTATTACAGACCTGAGATATCAGGAGGGAGTTTCCCTTGGAAGGCACAGCTGAAAGGAAGCCTATTTCCTTCAGCAGCAGGGGACAGCATAAAAAAATATTTGTGGAGAGCAGTTCAGGAAGATGGAATAAGGAGAATCAGAGTATCTCTGTGTAGATAAGACTGAATTTGTGTGTTCTTACAAATAGGCTGAGGTGAAATGTTTTATTTCTGTTTGTTGCTACTTGATGGTGGCAGTTTTCCTTACCCAAAGTAAGTGGTACATTGCATTATTACTTGTGTGTTTCTATCAGTATATTATGGGAATACCGGAATGATATAGGAATGATAAATTAAGTATAAGCAAATGGCCTGTGTATTCCTTACAAAAGCTGAGGGATAATTTTTGTATTCCACACTGAGCTTCATGATGTGTTAGACTGAGTAGTACTCTAGCAATACTCTTCATGACATTTATGTGTGCATGTATGACATACAAAAGCACCTTTGTCTGAAGTGCAGCCATGCCTTCAGTGTCTAAAGTAAGGATGCACTGGTCCAAAACTGCTAGGTATTCTTCTGAGTCTGATTCAAATGTATTATAGGAGCTATCTATATTTTTTTTTTGAAGCTGTGAGGAGGGAAACTGCTTACTGCCAGACAGAATTTTCCAAAGATTGAAAAGAAGAATTAGTTTCATGCAAGTATAAGATACCTGTTATTTTAAAAACATGCATGAAGTTGTAGATAACACTCCCTAAACTTACAGACTTTCTCTTCATCATGGTTTTCTGTGTCATACTTCTTCTGGATTCAGATGCTAGAATAGTTGGAACATCCTTGGTTCAGTACATGCTCTGTGGCAGTCATATATTGTTGAAATTTTTTTTTTTTTGTAGTCTGTCTTTAGTGTGGGTACTCAGACTGGGGACACAATGTTCAGCATTGTTATCACAAACACATAGTGCAGTGATTTTAATACATCACCAATAGTGAGTAAACTTACAAAATTTTCAATTCCCAAGCCATAAAAAAATAAACGTTTTGAATATTTTATCTTTATGGTACAATTTTGATGACTCTTGATTGCCCACTTCCCCAAGAAAAAAATCTTTCTACATCACTATTTGTATCTAATTCCTTACTTACTCAGATCTATTTTTGAATCAATTTGTGGACCACGCCTTATTCTAACATTCAGTTCTCCATGTTTTTTCCATTCATAGTATTTTGCTTTTCATCATCTTCTTTTTTTGTATGTAAAGGAGAGTAAAACTGACCAAAACAGTATTATTGGAACTAAGGGATAAGAGATCTGAAAATAGAAACATACATACTAATTTTAACAACATGGATGGTTTTACAAGTATAAATAAATTTGGAAAAGTATATTAATTTTCTGAAAGCAGTTCAGTAGTGTAGCCATCAGGGAGGTATAACAGCATTTTAAGAGTAAGGAAAATTATTGGGATAATAATAAGAGGATATAAACTGGCCATGGATCACTTCAGACTGTAATTCAGAATAGAACAGAACAAGTAGAACAATAATGCTCTGGTGAGTCCAGATTGTAGCAGCTAGAAGGCATCCCATCAAGTCCTGAATGTAAAATGTGTATTCCTGCAGAACTGAATTCACAACTATAATATTTAAAAAAAATGCTGGTTCTTAATATCCTTTCTCTTCTTGGCAAATTCATCTTGCAGCATAACTGCTTGGGTTTATTTTTACAATGCAGAGTTAAACTTAGAGTCAAATTCTGTCAAGCTTGCCCACTTTCTCATAGTGCATTAGTGTCTCAGTTTTTGTTCACTGATGACTTGTACTCGTGGGGAAAAAAAATATGAAACCAACAAAACAACCTCAAGCCCAAACAAAGCCTACTATAATTACTTAAGCACATTTCCTTTAAAATGCTCTTTGCAGCTCAGCAAGCAATATGCTGCTACGTGCTGCTTACAGACCTTTTCACTAGCCTCAATTTTCTTGCCAGGTTGGGCTTCCTATCTTTTGGGCCAGATTTCCCATCCCTTGCATAAATTCTTTTATCTCTTCTACCCAGTCCAGTTAGCAAGGTCTTAAAATATGAACATCCATTGATCTTTTGTCACATACTGTATCTTTGTGCCTCTGTGGGCATATGGGTTACTAAAATCCATATTTTTATCTACTCTATGTATTTAAGGTTTTTTACCATTACTACTTTTATTTTTCTACCCAGAGAATGTAACTCTTTCTCTGTCTGGAATCTTCAGTATGTTTTTGCTTCTTTGCTCCTTTTCATTTCATTTTTATTTCTAACAAGGATGTTGAAAAGACTAAAATTGATGTTTGTCAAGTTTATATTCATTTTCTTGAGTTTTTAACAATAAGTTAAATGTTTTGCAGCATTTATTTTTAATAACTCAGAACTACAAGTTATCCTTTTTCTTCCAGGTAAGAAATAGGACAGTGGAATTTCTCATCCGGATTTATTACATTGGGTTACACATTTATGATCTGGAATGCAGTGATGGGGGAAGATAGGACTGAAATTCTCTTAGATGCTACAGGTAGCTGAAAAACAGCTATATAGGTTAACCTCTATGGTTTGCAAATACCTGTAATAGACATATCATGTTTCTATAAATAGAGGTCCATTAAATGTTATTAAAGAATAGTAGATGTATCATGTTCCCATCAATAGTGGTATATTTTTAATGTTGTTAACATCACATAATTTTTGATGTCTAGTCATCATAAGAACACTAAGAGGCAGCTTTTCCTTAGGGAGAAGCAGATTTATTCCACAGAGCACTACACAGTGTAGCCAATGGCTGGATAATGGGGTTGTCATGGAGAGGAGGGTCATGACTCCTATTGCTTCTAAATTTTTTAATACTTACTGTGTCTTAGGGAAATTATTCTTTCTTTAAATTCATGTTCAAGTGTCTTTTTGTATCTCACAACATGATTCCCCTTTAGAAACTCTTTGTAATTACCTCTGAATTTGGTTTTCACTGTTCCTGAAAAATACTCCTGTTCTCACAGTAGACTGATTCATTAGATTGGATTTCACTCACAGGCACAATACAGCATGTACTCACGTATGTCCTCTCTGAAAAGAACTGCTATGAACAAGCATGGGCTTGCACAAACTCCTAAGAGGTTTACAGAAATCAAATGGAAATTTTTCCATTACCTCAGACTTCTTTCACTTCTTTTTAACTACAAAATACGTGTTGGGGATTACTATCTCACTCAATGTATTCCTAGGAGTAAGCATCTCAAATATAAGTATACTAGTTCTCAACAGCTCATTAAAAACTAATCCATTAACATATTTTTACATACATCTTCACAATATAAATTATTTATATATTCTAAAAAAAGTTTAAGCAAAAGAGAATTAAAATCCAGTGCTTGGTAAAATTAGGGTTTATAATTTTTTTGGCAAAACACAAATTATAATTTCCATTTCTTATAATTATTTAGAGTTAGAACAAAATTTTTAGTCAGCTTTTCACCAATGAATGACGTTTTTTATTTTTAAACACAGATATTATTCTCTTAGCATAGAAAGTCTTACATTGTCAATATAATATTTAACTTCTGTTTTCTGCTGAAGTCCAATTACACATTTAAGGCAAAACTAGAAACCTGCAGCCAAATAGCCAACAATTTCATCACACTTTTAGGAAAATCAAATAGTATTTATCATCTGAATGAACTGTGGCTTTGACTAATAATGATGCCCTAGTAAGCAAAAGGCTATTTAATCAAGTGATAGAATAACTGTAGTTTCTATTAACTTCCACTCTGAACTCCACACTTCTATATGATCTGTTACAAAATAATGAAGTCTGAATGACCTTTGAACAGAACTGTACTGTAGATTTGAGGAAATCTGTCTCTGATTGTGTAGGAACTTCACTGCATCAACTAAATAAATAGTCCTGTTTAATTACCTATCCCATCACATTGGGCAGAGAGAGTAGGTTTGCCACTAGAGAAATCCAGCTCAGTTGGTGACAGAGATGAAATCAGAGATTTCTTGGATGATCTGCTGTTCTCTCCTTTAGCAGACTCATGAGGAATAGGAACTTTAGGGTCAGTACCAGGGACTTGTTGTGATAATACCACAAAGAGGCTTCTTGACAAATCAGGAACATCCCTCTCTTTACTTGTTTATATGTGCATATTTCAAATTAGAACATCTGGTTAATTTTGGAAAAACAAACAAAAAATGGAAACATTCAAGATGAGTCCATTCTTCAAGCTCCAAGCCTGAAATTGTGTCCAGTTCTCCAATTATATCACTTTATGAAAATTATTATTTTTGCCTATGGATTTTGTTGTCCTTAAGTCCTTTAATCACCACAGCTGTTTCACTACTGTAAATGCTGAAGGGAAGTAAGCTTCTTAATTATCACTGGTGCTTATACTTACATGTTTGCAAGGTACAGTCTGTATTCATGTATTTTTTCAGGGTGCATTCCTATCCTTCAGTTTTGTTCTAATTCCATCAGAGCAGATGTTTTGCAATGTCCCTGCCAGAGTAGGAAAAAAATTGCTCCCTATTCAATTCATGTATGGGCAGCTGCTTCCTTGCATGCTGCATTCCTCCTGTGTTTTGCTGATAACTTTTGCAGTGGGAAAAAATGTTGTCATTTGCAGCCTGTGCTACAGCAATGAGGATTCTCTTGATTTCAGAGCTTGCACAACTAAAAACAGTTCAGTAAGACTGTCTTTGCTTTTAGTTATTTTTGTCTTTTTGTTTTCTTGAATATAGAAGATGAAACTCTATTTTTGGTGTATATCTGGTTTTTAGAAAGATATCTACAATACGGTATCTACAGTTGTTACCATATGATTATTAGAAGATTCAGCAGTGTCAAAAACAGTAAGCAATTCCCCTGCCAGAAGAGAAGCACTTCTCTAAATGCATCATACCCCACTCTTTACTGGTGATTATACCAGTATGTCAGCAGTTCTATTCTAACCCTGTAGTTTGGAAAATAAGTAACAACTTTTGAGAGTCCCTTTGGGCTAAGATTGGCCAATTCTTGATCAACAAGCTAAGGCTTTAAAAAAAAAGGAAGTCCTAGTGTAACTAACTCTAATATTTATGCTTAGAGGAAGAAGAGATACAAAGATATGATTTGATGAACTGAACTCAGAAACTGGGATTTAATTGCTTTAAGAGCAAAAGATAGAAACTTTGAAAAGAGGCTGTAGTGTTATCGTATTATTTGAGAGGCACATCAGAGTTTCTGCATCATGTGTTGTTATCATAGGAAAATCTCCTCATTCTGCTTTCCTTATGATTCTAGAAGGAAAATACCACTAGTGGTTTAAAGAAGAGCATATTTGGTCACTTCAATATAAAAAGAGATTAAACAATTCACATTGAAAGGGCAACAAAGATGGTGAAGGGCCTTGAGAGGAGGCCACTGAGGAGCAGCTGAGGTCACTTGGTCTGTTCAGCCTGGAGGAGACTGAGGGGAGACCTCATTGCAGTCTGCAACTTCTTCATGAGGGGAACAGGAGGGGCAGACACTGATCTCTCTCTGTAGTGACCAGTGACAGGACTTGAGGGAATGGCCTACAGCTGTGTCAGGGGATGTTTAGGTTGAATATTAAAAAAATTATAGGATGGCTGAGCACTAGAACAGGCACCCCAGGGAAGGGGTCACAGCACCAGCTGACAGAGCTCAAGAAGAGTTTGCACAATGCTCTCAGGCACCTGGTGTGACTCTTGGGGCGTCCTGTGCAGGGCCAGGAGTTGGACTCAGTGATCCTTGTGAGTCCCTTCCAACCCAGCATATTCTGTGATATCTTAACCATGTCCCTCTGATGGAAAGGACAGGTGCTCATACAATTGGGCTGCATATCAGGGTAGGGTTGTGTTGCTTCTCCCATCACTGTATTGCTGTGAAATCATTGTAACTGAAGAGATGAATCAGCTTTTGCTAATCCAGCCATACCCTCCATATCTCTGTTATGCATTGGGTGCTGTGCCTTTAAAGACCTATTTTTAAACCTAGAAGAAATTCCCTGAGTTTAATTTGAAGAGATATTTTGATTTGGATGCATTAATTTTATTCCATATTATGCTGATGTGAAATTTGATCATCTATAAATTATTAGGTCTTGTAAGTTCAGTAACCATTCCATTATGCCTATCATGAGCAGACCAAAGTCTTCTTGACTTTTTTTTTGTGCGTGATAAAGGCTTAACATTGATGAAATTTTTGCTTATTTTGATTTTCTTCTGACATAATTTAAAGATTATATTATGTGTGTTTGAAACAAAAAGCAATACTTTCCACACTTGAGAAATTAAATATTTCAATTCACCTAAATCAAAGCAGCAGTAACAAAGTCACCTCATTATCTTAGTGACGTGTGAACCTGAAATATAATGCTGGGTCTTTTAAATGCCGTATGAAGGACTAGAGCATCTTATTTTTCAGTGTTTTATTAAAAAAAGAGAATCAATAAAATAAAATTAAAACCAAAGAAAGTTCACTTTTTCAGTCAGCTTTTAAATTAAAAGCAACTCATGAAATGTGCCTCTGCAATAAAAAGGAATAATAAAATTTTGCTTACAGATGCCACACATCTTTTCTAATCATGTCACTTAAATGTTGTTGTCTGTTGTATAAAAATGGTTGATATTGGTGTTAAAAATATGAAAAAACCTCACCCTGATGATTGTCCTAATGCTTGGCTGAAATGTAGAGGCTTACAGTCTGTTTTCATTCAAAGCAGAGATGGTTGCTGCTGTTTACTGATTTGGTCTGGTGTTTTTCCAGTGCAGTCCTGACTTTTTGTTTGTTCTGAATGGCCAGAGCCCCATTGCCCTGGCCCTGTGGGAACCAGGCAAGAGAGACAATTTCTTTCCTTATGTTTTCAAGTTCATTTCAATCACAAAAGCTTACTTTCCTTTGACTTTTTACCACTGTCATCTTAAAAGTGTTTTCTGACTGCCTCAGTGTGATCCTCCCTGCCTTTTCAGTGGATTTTTACCACTTTTCCTAGGCTCACGAAAATATATTTGTGCAGCTGTACCTATGTGTATCTCTGCTAGGCCTAATCTCATGGATGGAAGAAAGACTACAGGCACTGTGCATTGTCCAGCCTTGCACGCTGCCTGATTTCCCACTGGCATAATAGTCATTAAATTAGTGAATACATGTGTGCTTTCCTATGTTATTTAGGGAAAAGTCATGCAAGTTTTATGATGGCAAAGGCAGATGTCCCCATTCAGTTCCAGGTCATGTTCATCATTTTAACAACGGAGCTGTTTGAGGAGCCATCTTCTATGTGGGTCTCAGATACGAATTATAATCTGGATTTTTTTTTAACCTGCCATGGTTCATCTGATTTAGAGCACAGCTTCATGAGTAGTTTCAAGGACCTGACTGCAAATGCATTAACCACAGAGTAGGAAATACAAAGAACAGAGGAGAAGGCTACCTTTGAAGGTCAACCAGGTGCACTTATGGACAAAGGGTAACCTATGATTCCAGTGTGAAAAGAGCTTTCCATGAGACTGAACAATTCTGTGGCTTGTTAGAGAAAGAGCATTCTGCATTTCTATTATCATTGTTGTGGCATTGTGGCAAGAAGATTCAGTCCATGATTTTACAGTGCAAAAACATTCTGTAGCAGTTTTGTTGTATTCAAGTTGCAGATTTAGAAAGAGACCTATGAAAATATTCTTTTATTCTAAAATTCCTCTATGGTCAGGTTCTCAGATGTGCTTTCTGAAGCAGATGTTTCAGCCCGATGGATGAGTTAGTATTTTGTAGCACAGAAGGAAAAAAAATGAGAGGCAAGAAAAAATACTAAAATAATAGCCTTAATTGATACAGATTTAAATAATTTGTCATTGGATTGTGGCTTAGAAGCTCATTATAACGAACTAGAATATAGTCATACCTCAATAATTACATCTAAATATTTACTTTATAAATAAAACAAAACCTGAAGCGAATCTTAGAGGCTTAGTCCACTGTGCACTGAATATTGCAAAAGGCCAATTCGCTTCCAGTGCTTTGGGTATGTTTTGAGAAAGACAGTTGTCCTCAGCTAAATCACTGGTTCCTACTGTTAGAAATAAAACCATGCTTCATTGTTGTCTTTCAGATCAGATGACTGGGAGGTGTTCCATTCATAGGAAGAATAAGATTCAAAAAAGCAACAAATATCTATTTTTTAGAACTCTCATTTTAAGATAGAAGGTCCATTATTGTCTTATGTGTCAATATCACAATATAAATACTTCCTAGGCCATATCCTTTTTTATATGTGTGTGTGTTCTTTGACTTCCTGCTGTGTATTATTCTTTTCTTGGATATTCACCAAAGTTTAACCTGCTCCTGTTCTGAAATATCACACACTTTGGTCAAAATAATAGTCCTCAGGGTATTACTGAGAAGCTTGTATTTTGCAGAGCAACTAATATTCTCTCCTTTACAGTGATTTCAAGTCAGTACAAGAGAGCATTTTATGTACTTTTTTTATTTTTGGTTTAAAGGGACCTATTTTTTTCAGTCAGGAATTTGCTGTGGTTTGACTGAAGTCTGTCTGGAGGAATCTTTGCTCTTTTTTAACCCATTAACTGTTGAAGTTGTTTGTGTGTCTTGAACAGATGAGAGATTTCACATGGCTTTCTCAAGAAGTGAGAGAAGAACTCAGTCTAGGAAAAAACCCACTGAGGTTGCACTCTCTGTCCTATAAGGCTATCAGCACAATGCACTACCACTGTTGTATTTCCAGTTGTGATGACACTTTGTTTTTATTAGGTATTTAAAACCCTGCTATGACTGCAAAGTCAAGCATTAGGAAATCTAAGGCATCTAAGGCTTTTGCAACTTTAGTTTGCCATTGTTTATCTATGCAGTAAGAAGCTCTCTAATTAAATAATAGTTCTCCCCTTATACCCCGCAAGAATTCATTTAGTGTCAAAATGGTCTACGCATACTTAAAAAGTGATTACTCAATGGGTTTTTTTTCTGAGTATAAGAAAAAAAAGGTTTTTCCTTGTCCCTCAGAAATGTAGCCATAAGCTTAATTGATTGCTGTAAGTACAGAATTGCCCATTTATGTGTGACCATCCATATGGTGCCTATGGGGCTGCCTTAGGAAGATTTCTCCATTTCTTTTCACATCTGTAGTCCCCTTCATCTGCTTCTGCAAATGCCATGCTGAAGCACATAAGTAAAATGTAAAAATGTCCAGTAATGTGAGCTGCCTTTTTTGTGATGTGGCATTTTGTATCTTGATTTGCATCTCTTGGCACTGTTTTGTATTAAATCCCTGGCATATCAAGCCTCTCTGAAAATAAGGATTGGAATATGTTTGTTTTCTGTTAGTAGGTATCATCAAATAAAAAATCTGTGGTAGAAGTAGGAGGAAAAGTATCCATTTTTGTAAGGCAGCATTTTTTTACTTCCAGAGCTTACTTTTCCTGTTTACCATTTTCCTACATAGGCCTTCTCACTTCTGTAAAAAATGAAGTAGAACTTCTGAGGCTGGGCCATGACATCATTCTGGACATAAATGGGAAAAACTATGAAATGAGATCACTGTGATACTCCTTCAGAAGGGTCAACAAGCACAATTAGAAATTTTGCATCCAACCTACAGAACAAAACTGAGCAAATCTTGTACATACTCAGTTTGTGTACAGACAAATCTCAGAGACAAATCAGAAGTCATTTGTTGTTCTGGGATTCTGGTGGTATATCCTATTTTAGGCAACCATTTCAGTTGTTTCCTTCATTGACTTGTCCAGATATTTTTCTTCTGTTTCTGTTGCTGCCTGAGTTAGTTGTGCTACCCCATTTGCTAAACAGATCTTTAATTCTGGTTTTTGTCCATTTGACTGTAGCCTCCGGCCTAGCCAGGCTGAGTTCTTTCCTAGGTTGCCGTTTCTCCAGCTATGTCTATGTTCCTTCTTTGACTCTTCCTGGGCACATTATCCATCTGTGACTTGTTCTTCTCCATGGCTTTGCATGTCCTTCCTACACCTGTTGCTATTATCTACTCAATCAATTCTTCTCTACATGTTTCTCCCCCAGGGTTTTACCTTTTGGTTTTATTTAGCTGATGTCATTCTCTTGGCACTACAGATTCTTTTCTTATTTGTCCTGTATCCATTTCCCTCACCTTCAGTCCTGGTATGGCTTCATCAAGATAATCCTTCCACAATTTCAGCCTTCATTTGGCCAGATGTTGAGACTCTTCCCTTCTCCAACACCAGTTGCTTATTGGTCTCCAGGATGTACTTGCCTCTCACTTTTAGTCCTTTTTAATCAGTTCTATCTTTCCTTCCACACTCACACTTTTGCTCTTAGCATCAACAATTTCAATTTAATCATGGTTTAACTTTATGCTATTTTTTTTCATTCTCCTTCCAAAGTGTTTGCCCAGTTCCTTCCTTCCTGTACATGAACAAGTTAGTTTGCTTTTCTGGAAAAAGTAGACAGCAGATGACAGATGGACTCTGTCTTGCAGCAAACAAAATGGAAAAAAAAAAAAAGAAAAGCCTTCATTCTCATGTGATCATCAATTTGCCTTCCAGGGATGCCTTTGTTCTTTCTTATTATAGTTTATAGTGGGTTCTGGGTTTACCAGATATACTAGCACAAATTTTTCTGAAATCTTAGCATTAATATTGACAAGTCTTGTTGGTTATGCACAAATTCTGTTTTGTTCTGAAGAATAGTTTACAGGTAAAAGTAGGAAAAATGTTTAAAAGAACAAATTGTTCTTTTAATTGTTCTTTTAATAATAGGTATTATTAATTTCCTAACTAATTTGAATTCTATTCAGAAGTTTCTGAATCACTATGACCCCTCTCTTCCCTATTGTAGCTGACAAGATTTGTATTTATTTTTGTTCTTCCTCATAAAAATCTTAATTGTTTGCCCTGAAACCTTTTTAAGAGAAAAATACTAAATCAAAGTAAATAATTATCACAAAGCATTTTTGAGAAAACAATTACATACTTGTAATGGTCTAAGCAAATGAAAATGGAATTTTAATATATCAAGGATTGTGTAATAAAAAAAAACCCTTAATTGACCTTCTATTCAAAATCCTCATAAGGGTTCCTTATGTTTAGATCTTACTGAAGGAATAGCTGATAAGGAACTTGTGTCCTTATCACATACCTACATATGAAAGTAAATACTATTTTCCATGAAAAACCCAATGTGCATTCCAAATGCACCAGTGTAGCCTTTCTGCAGAATACGAAACTTCTGTAGTCCTTAGGGTACGCTAACTTTCAAAAATGAGAACAGGCAACATTTTAATAGGCAATCTTAAGGGAAAGGATAGTCTCTCTTCCTGCAGAAAGACTACCATGAAAATACTTTCTATAAATATTTGACCTTTTCAAAAACAAACTGGTCAGAATTGTTCTTTTTCCACAGGTAGTATGCTAGTGTGTAAGAAACTGAATAATGTGGGAGAAATACAGAAGTTTTCCTGCTTCTGATAAAAAAAAAAATTGGGATTGGGCTTGCATATCTGCACAAAGGAGAAAGTTGGAGAATGTAGACCATACCAATATGCTGTATCCGAGGGTGAAAAGTAAAATTAGTACCCACAGTCTCACAGCAACCAGTTTTTGCCTTTCTCCAGACACATGATTAGTGAATGGCAGAAGATGTGTTTCAGTATCCCAGTGTAGCCCCAGCTATAACTGTACTGATAAATAACCATTCTTATTTTTAATATTCTCAGAAAAGGAGAAAACAATGTCAGCTCTAGTTACAGTTACTTCACTAAGCACCTGCTGACCACCTTCTCTCTCCTGTTCCCTACCTTGGCTTAGAAGAAATTCAACATTTAAGTAGTCTAAGCTTTTCTATGTCTCTTAATACAGTGAGGAATGATCTGGTTATAGGGCACAGATTTCATGAATGACATGAGCATCAATTATATATTTAGTTCTTCATTATATATTTTTCTGCTAAATAGTGTAGAACTATTAAAAATGAAAGATGTACAGTAAATGGCATTTAAAATGCATTTATTCTAAGGTTTTCCAAAATGTTATTCTTTCTGTGGAAAGCTAGGTGTTTACAGGACACAAGCCCTCCTTACTAGCTGTAAACAAAAGAAAATAAAAATATACACATACCCTTTTAATATTGTTTCTATGATCTGTCTGCTAATGGGATTTTATGCATATTGTACATGCAAAGAGTGAAAGAGAAGTTGTCTTTTTTTAAACTGTGCTACCTTTGTTAAAGTAGAATCTTTTTTCAGGAAAAAATCACATTTAAAATAGTATCCATCTTCTGAATAATGACATTATTGAGCTGTTGACAAAGAAGGAATAATAGATTTTGCATGAATGACCTCTTGAATTACATTAGTTATACACTTATTTTAGAATTATTTGTGTAAATTAAATGTGTGTCTAGCTAGGTCATATTTTATATGTTTATCTGCTGATTTGCATTATGGTTTCCTTAACAGCCATCCCCAAGTCTTAACCCTGCCTTTATACTACTCCATGCCAAAACTAATTTTCATTTACATGGTCTCAGTTTTGTCCGTAATGTGTTTATGTTTCATAAGGGAATAAATTAATTTTAAAAATTAGCAAGTGATTCCATTTATGCCTCTCTCTTTTACTTGAAAATTTTCTATGTGATAAGTAATATTAGCATCACACTGCCTGCTTCTGCTATTGTTTTTATCCCATTATGGTCTCACGGGCAATTAATATCCTGGCCAGAAGATTTTGAAGAAGGCTATTATACTTGCATTTAACAGGCTGTTGCCTGTTCTTTACCTTGAAATTAGTCTGTATTTACATGATTTTTAAAAGATAAATATTTATTTATTTATTTAATGGGAAGATTTTTGTGGGGTTGATTTGGAGTTCTCTTCTGCTGCAGTATAGGGGTAGATGTATTTGACTTCCTTAGATGACCTTTGCCTTCCACTCAGAATACAGAAGCTGTACTTGGAAATGCACTGTGTGTCACATTATGAGGTGCTAGTCAGTGTAATTCAGTTTGAAGCTGAATATAAATTGAATTTTGGTAAAATAACTGTCCACTTTAGTTCATGAGTAGATGCTCCATCTCTCTTTATTTCCCTCTCCTAAATAATGTATTTTGTTGCTACGTGCTTTCTCAGTTTCTTCAGTGGTGTTCCAAAACAGACAGAATTTGTTACAGACAATCAACAAAAACCATCCTGCTGAGACCCCCTGCCCTCCCTCCTCACAGACATTAGAGGTTGTAAGAATGGCTGGTAGAAATAGCATTTAGACGTGAGTGGTGAATAACCTTTTTCTCTCAGTGATTTTTGCAAATTTTGGAGATGGTCTGTACTCTTAAGGAACATAAAGGAACAGATAGTAAGGAAGAAAAACATGTCACTTCACTGTATGTGTCTGGACTGGTTAAGGCTGTTACATTTGGCTTCCTACTATCTCAGAAAGAAGTGGTCAGTTCTGCCTTTGTCTTGCTGAAAAATTTTATGATAATGAGGTGATTTTTTAGTAGGGACAAAGATTTCCCTGTACCTCAAAAGCTTTCTGTACTTCCATTTCCTGGCATATAGTTGGACTCCTTAAGGATATCCTTAAAGGATAAGTATCTAACGTTTATATTTCCTGGAGATGGGAAATGTACAACAGATTCAAATGAGGAAATACGTCAGTTAGTCTCATGAACCATCATGTCCTGAGACAAGAATGTTGCTCTATGACATGATATGTAAGAATGCTGTCTAGGGATCCTGTTGATCACCAAACCTTATAATACAGTCCTTGAAAGCCACAGTGTCACAGACATGTTTTATGAAAAATCCTTTCCTTAGGATTTTTTCTCCTGAGAAGCTGAGAGGCCTCAGGAACAAAACATAAACAATGATTATCTGCTGCTGTGGAGTGCAACAGGTGGATCTGTGATTGGTCTCATGTAGTTGTTTTTAATTAATGGCCAATCACAGTCCAGCTGTCCAGACTGTCTCGGTCAGTCACAAGCTTTTGTTATCATTCTTTTTCTTGCTTGCTAGCCTTCTGATGAAATCCTTTCTTCTATTCTTTTAGTATAGTTTTGATATAATATATATCATAAAATAATTAATCAAGCCTTCTGAAACATGGAGTCAGATCCTCATTTCTTCCCTGGTCCTGGGACCCCTGCGAACACCACCACACCACAGAACTACTCTGAAATTTTCTTGTGAATACACAGATTTTACGATGTGGTGGCTCAGATGCTGATGCTATCAAGCCTGCCACAGCCAGCAACAGCAATACCAATATGTTCAATCTGTTTGTCTGTGAGCCTTCC
>NW_005054364.1:1291323-1305149 GCF_000277835.1 Geospiza fortis
GTGGACCCTTCTCAGCAACTTCTTGCTTCACCTGCTGGATGGGAAAGCAGGTTTGACCTGTGTAATGTGGTCAGAACATGGGTAGCTTGATTGTCCTTATTGAGACTGCACAGAGTTCTCCAGCAAGTACCCCTAAACAGCACTAATCACATGATTTGTAGCTCTAATTACTCCTTTTCCTGACTCTCCCTTTTTGCCACCTTTCTACCTGCCATTTTCTGCCCTGCTCTCCTGTCAGGTAAACAATGTTCTAGAAACTACTTTCTCCCCATTTTTCCCCTTTTTTCTACATCTACATCCATATTTGGTACTTCTGATATTGTTACCTAGATGATTTTTGTTTATGTAGTATTACTGAAAGAGTTACCAAGATTCTGCTGGCCTTGCACAACTTCACTCCCCAAAGGCACCCAGTGCTTCCCATCAGAGGTCTGTGAAGCCTGACCATTTCTCTCTTTATTCTTTACTGATGAAATTCTGCCCTCCCTCATGGGACTCTCTGTAGATTTTATCAGCTTCTCATTTCATACATAACATGTTTGACAATTTCTTTCCTTATGTCCTATCCAGCACTTTTCTATGTCCTATCCAGTTAGCCTAACCTCAGTGAGTACCAAATTGGTCTTTTCATTTTCTTACACCACTAACAGCACAGAGGTGCAATCAAGTCTGAGGGATGTTTTGAAAGCTAAAAGGTATTCTAAGTTCCCTGAATAGACACTAAAATATGAACTGCAAAAGGAGACATACCAATAAAACTAAAACTTCTCTTTGACACTGATAGTCAGCTATGTTTTATATTGTTCATTTAAAATTTAACACAAGGATTGTGCCTGGAAGAGTCAGAATTTGAAATTATTTATCAACTGTCTATTAATATTGAACAGCAAGTTGTGAACAATAAAATACCTTGATCATTGCATATATGCTTGATTCAGCATATTGAACACTTATTTCAGTTGCGACTGAATAGATGCAAAAAATGAAGTCCAATATTGTAAGTTTTGATATAGAAATGCAGAGTGCATTGCATTCAGAGGATGCGAGAGAACTTTCAAGAGCTCAAAGAGAATTTATACAGGCCTATAGTCTTGTGAAAATTGTGGTAGGATTTTGTAATGATGGCGAGGGATTTAAACCTGTTCTCTATTTTTAAAGCAGTTCCTTTATATTTTTGTGAGATATGAAGTTTTAGTAGTTGCTCTGGGGGAAGAATGGCATCTCCTGAATCATACCTCTTCAGTA
The DNA here is from genome assembly GCF_000277835.1 of Geospiza fortis. Lineage (NCBI taxonomy): Eukaryota > Metazoa > Chordata > Aves > Passeriformes > Thraupidae > Geospiza > Geospiza fortis. The sequence continues at coordinate 1,292,569 of NW_005054364.1, forward strand.
ATGAATGGTAAAGGTCAAACCAAAGTAGGCAAACACTGGAGCACTCAAGAGACAAAGTCTCTCCCCACACAATTCTGAAAGCCGGGGAAAGGTAATCCTAGCACACAGAAAAAAAAACATCAAGAAAGGGACATACGGGTCATGATGGTCTGAAAGGTGAAGCTTTTTGCAATTATATAAGAATAATAATTTCAACATGTCCTTTTGTTTCAGCTTCAGTTTCTTGGGTTAACATTGCTCATAGAATAGTAACTAGAAGAATTTTTCAGAAACCTAAGTAGAAAATATAATATTTATATATATATATTTTGTTACCTAGGAAAGTTTAGCTTAGAAGGCCCATTTTTTCATCATTTTCTTTGTGTCATTTTAACTGATAAACTACTTTCTTATTCTATGTCTTCCTTAATAAAGTAATTAGAATTTGGCTAGGGTTTTTTTTTTGGTTGTGTTCTCAGATAATCTTTCTTTTTTTTCTTCAAATCTATGTTAAGCATACTTCTCAATGCACAAGAATGAGTCAATGTCATTGTTAGTGCTCTGTGGCTAACACCTTAGAAATTTTTTTTGATTCATTTGAAATTGCAACACAATCATGATAGATTATTTTGGTTGAGCTATGTGGGTGGGATCAGTGATCTCATACTAAGCTGCACAAAACCAGTATCTCAATACAGAACACTTTCCTAAATTGCTCTCTTGCTGTACTTCTGATGTATGCCTAGATGGCAGTGGGTGGTGGATCCTTCTAGTTAGTCAGGGTTCATAGTGATGTTTCATGTCAAAAAATCATATGACAAGGAATACAATATACATAACAAGCCAGCAGTGAGCTGAAAATTTATACATGAAAAGGTAGGTAATGTAGATTTAAATTTATCTTTTTAATATTGGAAATAAAGCCTACCAGCTTTATACAAATTAAAAACTTGAAAGAAAGCTGAATTCTAAGGCTGAAGTGCGATCTTTGGTATTTCAGAGATAGTAAACCCCATTTTCCTGCTGGTTTCATGAAGCCAAAACTCTTTTTATTCTGTTTCCTTGCTTGGTTGTAGTGGGATAGAATATAAGAAAATAAAGATAGTGTAGAAGGTAATCTTACCCCTAAGGAGCTACAGCTGGGCCAATTATGAAAGATTAGGAACAGGCCTGACTTTAACAGGCCACAGCTGTGACCAATGAGAAGAAGAGAGCTGTAAAAGAATGGGGTGGTTGCTAAGCTAGAAGGGAGCTGGAGTCAGTTGGTTACTTTGTGAAGAAGAAAGAGTCAGTGCTCTGAGGAGCTGCTCACGAGAAACACCAAGAAGGTATGGAACTTTTTGTGTTAGGAGACAATGGTATGGAACCCCTGCAATAAGATTGCAACACTTGGTGTCAGCCTTTTAGCTGGAACTGGAGATAAGAGAGTCAGTAAAAAAACAAGAAGAAAAAAAAAGGAGACTATTTAGAGAATCCAAAGAGTATTTGTCTTGACTTAGAGAAAAAATGGACAGATCCTAGGGTCTTTTTAAAACAGGAAAAACTGTAATACAATGGAGGGCACAGGAGAAGAATGCTTCATCTGGAAGCATTGAATCTAAATACAATGGATTCAGTAGTGGAAGTCAACTAAGATGGATGGTTGTAAATATGTTGATTTCAAATTTATGACTATATGATCAGAGGTAGCCAGAGACCATAATGCATGGAATAGTTGTCAGTGACAGTGGGGACCTGAACTTGATTCTGTGGGAGATTCCTTTCACTCCTGCACAGACTCAGAAGGCATACCCTGATATAAAATACATAGTCTACATTTATAAATAGTTTATTTTGTAGAATGTTTTCAATAAAGAGGAACATCTACAATTCTGTTTTTCTTTAGTACCTTCTGCTTTTGTGTGTTAACTTAGAACTCTCTTCAACATTTACAAAAAAAAAGGACAGATTTTTCCATCAAAAACTTGTGGGTTTGTGGAAGCAAGAATACATGGGCATGACATTTAGCCAGTTGTGGTTTGGTAGGTTCATAATCTCATTCTGGAATTTATGTAATACTTCATGTAGAAATAATGATTACCCATGTATATCTTTTCATTCAGAAAATGGGGAAGGTAAAGACAAGTTTACATTTTTCAAAGGTAAAACCAGACTTCTTTTATTTTAAGATCATACAATGGATTTGATACTCTTGAGGGTTTCATTAGCAATTTATATAAAAAATCGATGCCTATTGAGTCACAAATATGCAGTTTTGCTTTGAAAAATAGTTTTCATTCCTTCCCTGTCTCTTTCATAAAGTATACAGTAGGCTGAATATTAATCCTCATTACATCTGTGTATTAATTCTCAACTGTTTTCTCTAAACATATTGCTCTGTTAAAAATGAATGAAGATTATGGCTATCAAAAGAGAGAAAAAAATACAAAAACCTTGCTAGCAGTCTCCTGTTCTGTAAATTCCTCCTCATATAATATTTTTCCTTTGTGAAAGAAACTCAAAAACACTCAGTCATTGCAATCTAGGCCTCAGAGACATAAAAAATAATTCTTATTTTATTTTTCCCTTAAGTCTTAAAAATCTTGAAAGGATCTTCTCCAAAAAGGGAAATTTCTATGTTACACAGATGCAGTCATATTTGAAAAAACCTTTACTGCTACATGGGCAGATCAAAATTACGTTATTCCTTTGTGAAAGAGCAAAAGTGTGTCTATCACATCCAAGAGAAGTGGAATGGAAGTTTTAGCATGAAGAAACTTGGCATATTTTGACTGTACTTTGAAAATTTTGAGATATTTGCTTGTCCTGATTGTTTATCTACTCAAAATCAATGTTCAAAATGTCTGTCTCAGATTAAGTCTTTCTATGAATCTTCAAATCCTTTAGTATCCTTCAAGAAAGGCATTTACTTAATGTGTATATATGTATGGATATTATGCAAGGTACAGTGTATACCCTTACTATTCACTTCTTTTTTTCAACAGAACATAAAATTCCGAAAAAGAAATTCACTGCGACAGATTTTTTTAAAAAGAAATTCACTGTGGCAGACTTTTTTAAAAAGAAATGTGGCTTTTTTGCTCTTTTTTGGTTGCCTAGCCACCTTTTTTATTTGTTTGCATGTCTTTGTTATACTTGCCTGAGATTGTCATCATCGTGGGGAGTGGAAAAATCCAGGAATTTCAGAAATCTTTTGTAAAAGAGACTAGGGAAACGTCCCAATGAAGGTAGAGTGGGAAAAATAAATGAGGGTTTTTGTTTTACTTGGTGTGTCATATTACTGCTCCAAAAATACATTTGAAAATTTTCAGAGATAACAATATTGCTCATTCCTGTTATTGCCCTGCCCTTCTTCCTTACTATAGCATAAGAAACAAGATTTTAAGGAATGTAGGCAAATACAGATTGTGATCTTAAAACTCCTGTAATTTTCTCTGTTGACATGATAGAAATTTCAGTTGTATCTGCCAATGTTGGCAGGTTGCCAACATGGAAACTTAGCATGCAGCTCAGTCTTTTATCTCTTAAATTCAGCTATCACTATACAGCTGGTTTTAAGGTCTTATTGTGAGGTGGAGTATATTCCCAGCCTGTTTTCAGAGCAGAGGCTCTCCAGCCCCCAGTCATTCTCATGGCTCTCCTCTGGATCCACCCAAGCAGGTCCATATCTTTCTCACACTGGAAGACATAAGCCCAAATTTAAAAAAAAAAAAAAAAAGCAACAAACCAGTTCTTGAGGTTGTATGCTTCTGTTTCAACTGGGGCTTCTTTCAGTCTTCTAAAGTTCAGAATCCTGAAGGCCGCAAATAAGGTGTGTAAGTTCAATGTAGCAGGAAAACTATAAGAAAAACAAACCTCCTGTTATTCATGTTGCTAAGATTCAAAACTTCTAGTGGTTTCTTTTAGCTTTTTAATTGCTTGTAACCAGGTGTATTTTTAAAACTGGTTTTTCCTGATCTCCCTTAAGGTTGTGTCATGCAAATGAGGATTTATAATCTGTTTCAAAAAGATTTATTTTGTACCTATATTTAATTTACATTTCTCTGTTGATTTCAAGTCATCTGGAATAAATGCAAATTGAAAGCTTGCTATAATCACCCATTAAGCTTTTATTAGTTGAGTAGAACTTTGAACTCAGAAGGAAACTAAAGCCTGTGGAGGTCACAGAAGACATTTGTATGTCTTTTGCAGCTAATCACATTAACAAGTTCCAATTTCTAAAGCTAAATTTTTTTCTGATCTATTGGAAGGGGATTTATTTTGTACCATTCTAAGGTGATCATAACAGTCAGTCATATACCTGAGAGATCCAGAAGATGAGTAAGCCCCAGACCTCTTGAGATCTCTGCTGTTCATAGCAGTAATGTAAATTTTAAAATATCCTCCTCCAGCACTGCAGAAGTGCTTAGTGGTTGCACTTGATTATAATGCAGATTACAGTATTTGAAAGGGAGGTGGGTTCTGCATGCTTCCTCAAAATGTCATGTAGTTTCTGGGAACAGGATTCTTCATGGAGCGAAGTGATGAGGTGAGCTAGAGACAGGCAGCATCCCTGCAGATTCCCCATTCTTTGGATTATTTCTGCAGAGTAGAACTTTGCTGCATCCCTGATGTATATGTCCTCTGTAGGACTATAGACACAGAGGGAAATGCTTTGTCTCCTGGTAATACTGCACTCTTTTGATCCTTCTTTTACCAGCTTTTGGCTGGACAAGCATGCTCTATAGCATTTCTGTCACTTTGTATTCTTTTTTTCCTTTACATATGATAAAGATTAATTCTCTGGAGGGTATTTTTAAACCCTGAGGCCAAGAAGCTGTGTTCTTATATCATGATGAATTTACATGTAAATGTAGTCAGGATTAAATTAGAGCCTCCAAGTAAAGAATTAATTTGGTGCTTGTTGACTGTTTTAATTCCCTTCCTTGCAAATAATGCTTTTCTTCTGGTTTCAGTGTTCGTGAAATACTTAAATGTTCAAAAGGCTTTAAGAAAACAGTATTAATGTTTTGTTGTATATGCAGCCAGTATGCATTTGCCAAAGCACAGTCAGGGAGAATGTTGGTTCTTTTCTCTATATGAGGCCATCAATTATCATCAGCAGGGTGATCATCATCAAAGGTGCCTGAAAGCACAGATTCTTCCATAACAAAATAGATTTCTGTGGGACAGTGTGGCTGGGGGTGCCTGATTCTACAATTGTGCAGGTAACATCAGAACTTGCTGCAAAATCCTATCAACATGGTCAGACCTCAGAAGGTTTTTTGCTTTAGCTCAGTGAAAGGAATAGAGATTGGGTTTCTTTACTTCTTTGTTTTGTCAAAGAGGGAGCCAAGCGTGGAAAGATTGGTCTTTCATTTTATAAGCAATTGTTTTTATAAATACCAGTCTCACTGCTATGCATGGTGATGTGCATCATCAATAAACACAGGCTAATAAATAAACAATAAACAATTGTTGCAATCCATCAGTTCGCTGTTCCTCTGACTAAAAAGTCACTTTGGAGTTCAACCATGTCCCAGGGGCGTATCAGATGTCATGTCTGATTTTTAATCTTGGGCTAGTACTTATAAAAATCATACAGATTCATGCTTTCCACAAGGAGTACTAACTTGGCAAGAACTACTGATGTTTAATCTGCTTTTGAAGATCAGAATGGAATACAGAAAACTGTTTCCAAAATTCCCTAAAAATGAGTCTGTATGAATCTGTGACATATGGCATAAATGTGTTCACTAAGCTTTGACTTTTTAACTGTTAATGCTTCATGCTTGTCAAAAAATCCTCTGAAATATAATTTACAAACCTCAGCATCAGAGTACAATTATAGAATTGGATTATGTTGGTTGAACTGCACTCCAGCTAGGGAACAAAATGATAGCAGTCAGATCTTTGGATTACTATCCCATCAGCTTCTGTGGAAGGGAGACTCTCTCAGTATTTATAGAGATATTTTTTCCGTCATACTAACTCCTTGGCTTGCAGAATAAACAGGATTTTGGGAAAAAATATAACCAGGCTGCATAACATTAGAGATGCTTGGGGTATCCAGCAACCTTGCTCATAATTGAGGTTTTGCTGTTGCTATGCTTTTTTTAACATTTAGAAGATTCAGCTGAGCTAACACTTCTAGAAGGGAAAATTTTATCTTTATTCTTTCTTAACCCTTGAATGTGAACTATGTTAAGCCTGCAGAGTATCTGATAGTCAGAAATGGGGTCTCACAGCTTAACAAGAAATAAAAACCAAAAGCTTCTGTTGAGATATGCCAATATCAGTCTGAAGGTGGAATAACAACCACTTTGAAGCAGAGATGAAAGAGTCTGAATGCGAGGGTGGTAAGGAGCAGAACTCATTTTGTAATTACCCTTTCACCTAAATGAGGACTAAATTTATCTGGCCGTGCTTCTCTGTGTGAATGTTTTGGTGTTTATTTGTTTTGTCTCCAAAACAGAAATATAATTTTAAAAAGACATGTGTAGTTATGTAGTCTTCTTGAGGAAAAACAGGCACTTGGGATGGTGGGTTATTGTTTGGGGGAGTGTGGATTGCATTTTTTACATGTTCTGAACTAATTAAAATCCTGCCTCTTATTTGCTATAAACAAAAAAAAAAACCTCAACCAAAACAAGACAAAAAACAAACAAAAGAAAACCACAGCAAAAAACCAAATTCAAATGAAAAACCCTTTTCCTTCTGCCATTCTTTCTTAAAATTCCTACAGAATTACATCCTGAAAGTAATATACACATGGCTGGGAATATTTTTCCATGCTTTTTGTAGCATTTGTGAGTGGTATATGCTTCCCAATAAATGTTATTTTGTCCACGGTGGGGCAGAGTTTTGACAACGGCATGAATTTTTCATATCTTTTTCTAAGGGGAAGAGAAAAAAAAAAGCCCCAACTTTTACATCTTTCAGATTTGTTGTTAACTGCACCTGCAGTTATACGAACATACGCAAAAATAGATACAGGTAGAAATATGAACTGACACTTCTAAGCACTTCTGTTCCTATTTCGCATATGAAAGTGTGATACCCTAACACTTCTGTCATCTCTAAAATACAGCTCATGTTGAAGTCTGCTAAAACTGGTTCCATTCTCAGTGTTTTTCAGGTCATAATTATTCATTCTACTTATGTATTTATCTTTATTTCAATGTACTTTACATAGCATCTTGTTTCATATTTGAAAAACTGTCAACTGCTAAGAAAAGCTGCTTAGAAACTTACCAGGAAAAATAAAATAATCCTATAGACAAGTAAGGTCACATAAAATGGTACTGGGTTTACTTGCTCACCTATTTTTTCTAATTTAATAAAAATACAGAGGGTATTTTTTATTCATGTTTTTATTTTTTGAAACCTAGGCTCTGGACATGTGAGGAGTTTTTGAAAATCCATCCCTTTTGTGTTGACTTGTATCTTCCATAACCACCGGTGTGCATTATGGCTGTTGGATTCTCCTACTGTATTTTAAACCATGATTTGACCTTGTGAACTGCTCCCATGGCATTCTCAACACTGCGTTGGGGCAGAAAAAGAAGCCTAATCAGGGACTTAGTGTTCTGTAACACAAAGGCTCTCACATTTATAAACTGTTCATGTCTTTCTGAAGGTATCACTGAACAATATGACTTTTCTAACTCATTTCAAATGTTGAAATTATATAGAAGGATTGCACAGCTTCACTATTTTGAGGATTGAGCAAGGTAAAGAAAGCTGATTAAATTTTATTTTTCATATCCCTGGGAGTTTTCTTTCTGGAATCTTTACTTTTAGCATTTGTTTTAAAATCTAGCAACAAGAGCCCTTCTTTTTTTTCAAGCCCCATTGTGTCAACAGAAAAATTTTGGTTGAGATGGTTGAGTACAGAATTGTGTCTCCTATATAGTACTTCAAATTTCAGCTGAGTTACAGCAAGAAGCAACTCTCTATCAAAGTAAGCAAACTTTGTCAATAAGATGGAAAACTGCTGTCACCAAAGGTCTGTTTTAGCAAAAGAAAATTCAAACCCTGATTTTAAAATACCCCTTTATATGAGTTTCTTAAAAATGCCTCAGGTAGCAGTTATAACAAAGACTGCCATTTTAATGTTGAAAGATCACATTTTTAGATGAGAAGCCTTAAGTTTCAAACTCATCTCTGCTAACATAGATGTTTTTAAATGAAAGATATTAGTATAAAACATCAAGGAAACTGGCCTAAACCCCAAATGTAATTTCTATAAATTTTCAATATGTTTCCTTGGGTTTAAATAGCAGACAGCATATAGTGGGTATGCTTCAATTTTAAATTGCAGTTTGCAAAGGTGTTATAAAAGTTTTTTGAATGTGGTCACATATTGCATGTCCGATATGAAAATTTCAGACATTGGGAGCTGTATGATTGTAATAAGCCCCTTTCAACATACTTAAACCTGTAATTAACTATGATACCTAATGAGTGTTTCTTAATGCCTCTGTCAAACCTTTAAAAATTCTACGTGAGCTGATGCGTTTTCTCCAAAATATTAATAAATTGGTATTAGTATACTTACAATTGTTTTCATAAATGAGCAAATACAGTTCTTGTTGACTTATAAAGCACCCTGCTTAGTAATATTTTAATCTTTAAAAGTTATATTAACAAAATTATCTTTGTCTTTAACTAAATTCACGATGGAGACTCTTTTTTGTTTTTGGCAGTGGAATTTTTGATTTTATTATTCCAGCATCTACACTGCTCTCCTTCAGACACGAATCTTCCTTTTTTTGCCACCTCTTACATTTTTTCAGTTAAGTGAAACTCCTATTATTGTTACAGAACAGGAAACATATGAGCTGAGCCTGCTCACAGAAACAAAATATCAGGACAGCACCATGCACCGGGTCAGAGACAGGCATCCTGGGGCAATGAATCCCTAATCACTGGTGGCAACAAGCAGACTATATGTACTTTGAATGTAAAGCTTTTGTTCAAGGCACATCCCCTTTTTACTTTTCTATTCTTTTGATACCTTCCCAAGAGTTCCAGGTGCCCAAAAGTTAACATAACAAGATTGGATCTATGAATTCAGAGCCACAGTGTAAAGCAGACTTCAATATTTACTTTTTCCTCTTTGGACTATCAGCACCTACTGTGTGTTGCCTGTTACTGTGTCAGTAGAAAGATCAAATAAAATTAGTATCGCTCTGAAGCTTGAGGGCTGATGGCATGTTGCTATGCATGGCGGCCATGGAGCATGCTAAAAGAAAGGAATTTAATTAGAAACCTTCAACATAAATCACCCTGAGCAATGATGTACAGATCGCCTTGTCAGATGTGTTTCCTATGTGTGGTTGTCTGGCAAATTAAGGAATTTATGTAGCATTAAACTATGTCAGTCTTAGCTGGATTTAACATACAGTAACATTATGATCACATAAAGCTCTTTGTGAATTAGATTTGAAAAATGTTAACTGCACCAATCTCAAAGGATCAGAGCAATGAATATGATGGTGTGTCTGTGATGGCTATTTTTACTTCGCTACCTAAATGTATTAGAGTAACTAGAAGACTAAATTCAAAGGTAGAAAGTGAATTTTAGGTAGTATTGTAGAATAAAGCTCCCTGGACAAATTCAATGCCATTTTACCATATATATCATAAAGAGATTTTGTTTTAATCAATAGATAATGTTCTAGTATAGGAAGTGTGGATTTTTGAATTCTAGTATTTTTGTCTTTTTTTTTAACAGGTAAAAATTTTTTAATGAAATCTTATGTATTAACAGGATGCATTATCTTACAACATCAAATTTGTATGGATAAGCATTAGCACACATGCAGCCTACATGTCAGGGAAGAAGAGCCTGTGGTCTCCCCAGCCACGCCTTGTATACTCCCTTTTAGTTCAGGACAGCAACTGAGCACATTGCTATAAAAAAAGATAAAACCAGTTAGGAAGGATAATAGGAATTCACTGCAACTCTCAGTAGCTATTATAACCTTCCCAGTTTAACTCTCTGCTAACCCAACTTATTTCATCTAAATTAATGTACATCTTATTTACCCAAATGTGATGATGAAAATTAATTAGACTTTTAGCATAATCCTATACTTATATATCCTTATATCAGCATATCATTACTTATATATTCTTACTATCCTACTTTTTCCCATTGCCAACATATAGTCTGCTAACTGTTCTGCTGAGGACTTCAATACTTCCTTTAGTCAAGATGGATCTCCTGCCACTTGTTTTTCCTTTGCTATACATTTTCCCTTATCACTGCTATGGAGGAATGTGGTCTTTCTGAAGTAAGATCTCATGAAATATGAGGACTCAGAACTTCCTTAACTGCCTCTAGGAGCTGATTAAGGGCCCATCACAGTTCCAGGCTCTGCAGTGCTAAACTTTGAGGGGTAGCAAAAACCTCAGAAGCTAAGGCTGCAGTGAAGTGGTTCAAGAAACAGTAAAGCTAGTAAGGTCTGTAGAGAAAAGAAATTTGATGTGTTGGTAAAGTACTCCCCTCCATTCATGCCTCCAGTATTTTCTTAGGGTTCATTTTCCCAAGGTCACATTAGCAATTTAATCATATATTCACATGAATTCTTGTGGATTGTTTAATTTTCATTGGCTTTTAGCTTTGTGTCTTCATATTTAACTCAAAAAAATTATTATTCTTTTCACAGCTGGCTACTAATGTTTAGTGTTAGTGTCTGGTCTTTTTAGATAGTTTGATCTTCATTATTACCTGGTGTATTTTCAATGCCTATCTACAAGATATGGATTTCTTTTCAATTTCGCAGCAGAGCCCAACTTAAGGGAGAAACAGATTTCACCTGCCAATAACCAAAGCCTTGGTGTCAATACTGAAACAGGCAGTGTGCTCTCAGCTGAACTAAACCTGTACCCTGGTGTACTAGATTAAAACAAATAATCACAAATAGCTAATACATCTTTAGTTTAAAAGGTTCAGTTTGAGCCTATGTGTCCATCTCAGTAGTTGAAGACAGGGTACTTCCTACAGGATGAATTAAAATGTCAGCTTTAATGAGGACTAATAGTGGATTATCAAGAAGAGGTCCTAAAGTGGAGATGTTTAGAAATTTACGTGCCCGGTGTTTTAAAATACACTTCAGTGGCTACTTCAATTGAAGTAAATATATATCTGCCTCTGATTAATGCATGTCTTAACCTGGGACACACACACTAAACTCAGTGAAGCCAACTAATAGATGATAAAATCTTATCTTTCCAGTGCAATTACCTTTTAAAATGAGGAGAACCTTTCACTGAAAAGATAAACCTGTCCGTAGCAGAACTTTAGAATCTTGAAAGATGATGTACATGGGCAGGTCATTGACTAAGACTAATACTAGACTAAGAGTAAGGTATCTCTTGGTTTTTGTAATAAATCCAAAGTAAGGTTATAGCATCCTTAGGAAACAGTTCCTTAATAAGAGTTATCCTTCAAGGCACTCACAATGTCTTATCAGTGCTCCTTTTATCTTAAAGGTAGTTTTGATAGCAGCTTACTGCTGTGATCAAGCTGTCTTCTTGATAATCAGCATCCATTTTCCGGTCATCCTGTTCTTGCTTTGAAGATGTTCTTCCTTTTCAATTGATAATATTTTTAATTTGAGGATTATGTGATTAAAATAAAATCAATGTTAGTTTTAAAGGCAGTATATTGATATTGAATTGCATTTTTATGTGAGGTGACTTTTCTTATGGGAGATAATTCTCCCTCTCTAGTCTGCCCTTGTGAGACTCCATCTGGAGTACTGTGAGCACCTCTGGGGCCCTCAACACAAGGGAGACGCCAGTCCAGAGGAGAGCCACTAAGCTAGTCAGAGGCCTGGAGCACCTGCTACAAGGAGAGGGCTGAGAGACCTGGGGCTGTACATCCTGGAGAAGAGAAGGCTCCAAGGAGACCCCATTGTGGCCTTCCAGTACCCAAAGGGAGCTGCAAGAGTCCCTGGAGAGGGACTTTTCACAAGGGTATTTTGTGCTAGGACATGGGAGATGGCCTTACGCTGAAAGAAGTTAGCTTTAGATTAGATATTAGGAAGAAACTCTTCCCAATGAGGATGGTAAGGAACTGGCACAGGTTGCACAGCGAGACTATGGACTCCTCATCCCTGAAAGTGTTCAAGACCAGGCTGGATGAGGTTCTGAGTACCCTGGTCTAGTGGAAGGAGTCCCTGCCTATGAAAGGGGAGGTGAAACTAGATGATCTTTAAGGTCCTTTCCAATCCAAACCATTCTACAATTCCATCTAATTTGTGCTGTTCAAGAGCCTAAAGTGTGTATGTGTCTTGGTGTCAGCTAGGATAGAGCCAATTATTTCTCAGTAGCTGTTCCAGTGCTGTGTTCTCAATTCAGAATGAGAACAGTGTTGACAACAAGCTGATGTTTTGGCTTTGGCTAAGTTTCTCCCAAGCCAAGGAATTTTTTTCTTGTGACATGCTCTGGCAGTGAGGAAGTGACCAAAATAAACTGGGAGAGAGCATAGCTGGGACAGGTGACCTGAACTGTCCAAACAGATATTCCACATCAGAGAACATCATCCCCAGCATGTAAAACAGAGGATGTTTCCTAGCAGGAAAGCTGGTCTGGGTTTGGGAAGGGGATAT
>NW_005054364.1:1305191-1338938 GCF_000277835.1 Geospiza fortis
TTATTTCTTTTTTATTACCATTATTGTTATTGTTTTAATTATTATTAACCATTATTATTGTATTTTAATTTGTTTTAATTATTAAATTGGTCATATCTCAACATAGAAGTTTTACTTCAATTCTCCACCCCATTCCACTGGGGTAGGTGGGGAAGAAAGGGGTGGGTTGAGCGAGTGGCTGCATGGTGCTTAATTTCGGTCTGGGTTTAAACCACCACAATATAGTAGATATCTTTTGGCTTATGTGGGATTTCATTGCTAGAGTTTAATTTTGATTATTTTGTGAGGTCAGAAATCCTTTAGCCTTTACTATGAATTCAGCCTTAAAGGCTTTTTTTCCCTCCAAACCTTTCTTTCTCTCCCCATCTCCACAGTACAGATGTATTGTCATTATTTCGATCCATTGTAAAATTCAATCTTTACTGACAACTCAGAATTAATCTTCTTATTGGCTACTTGTCAACGTTATGAAATAATTTCAGAGCTGTCTCTTTTCCTTCAATTATGTTTTCTATTAAGAATTAGTAAGATCCTATCTTTGTATTGCAAAGAGTAATTGTCTTCAGCTCTGAACAAATCTCTAGCATTACCCAACTCCATCCTTTACACTTCAGGTCTAATATTGATCATTTTAGGTGGTTTGTGGTCCTCCCTCAAGCATTTTCCTTTATTTTAATAATAAAGCTGCCGTATATTTCCATTAAAATAAGGCTATGAATATATGTTACTATAGTAACATGTTATCTAACAATGAGGATGATTTGAGCTGTTCTAGATTACTTATCCCACAGCATATCAGTGTCCTGAATTCAGTTCCAAAATATATTACAAAATTCAGAGTTTGTTTTTAGAAGCTTAGCTGTCATCTAATAAACTGAACATTGTTCAGAAATCTATTTAATTTCACTCATTTCAAATCGCTTTTCTTCAGCCTTTTACAGTAAATGCCTTCATTTTCACACTTTGTTTCTTCTATAATCATTCTATCTCTTCTAAAATTTTCTGTTTTGTTGAAGAAACACTTTTTTCCCATGAATTAGTTATAGCATGATTTTACTGTAAAGTTGAAAGCTCACATTGTTTCTAAATTCATATTGAAGTTATGTTTTTTTAAAATTCTTTATCTAAGAAGATTTAAATCCTATTTTTCCGTTCTTACATAAGACTGTAATTAAAATCATGCATAAGTTTGTTTTATTCTTATTTATAGGAGTCTGGCCTACACCACCTAACCTATATCTAACCAAAAAGCAGAAGAATTCTATTGATAAAATTTGCCTAGGCAAAGGTGGTATTTTTGATTGCATTATTGAATGATGGGCAATAATATACTACACATAAATATCTGCCTTTACCAGATACACAATTAGCAATGAAAAGTAAGGTCTTTACATGAGATTATATTTCTCTGGTCTAGATACATTTTTCTTCACCTGTTTCATATGTGTTTCATCTGTCTAGCAAGGCACAGTGACTGCCTCAAGAGTTTGACTGAATTTTTGGTGAGTAGGTGGCATTACACAAAGATTAATACGTAAAGAAACAGCTAGTGATGTTTGCAGATAGTGAAATGTGTGTTTAATGAATAACTCCCAAGGAAATGAAAATTGAAGTCCTACTGTCCTAATGATACTTAAAACTGCTGGAAATTTTCAGTGAGCAAAGAAGCTGCCAGACTAAATGAAACCTGTGGTGTAAAATCTGTCATAAATGCTCAAATACATACATGTATGTATGTCTGTGCACACTAGTAAAACACAGGACTTGTCAATCAAGGGTGCTAGGGGACTCTAAAATGTGTGTAAGTTACTCAGTAGAGACTTGTGTTATTAGTGCCTTAGTGTCACTGAGCTTGGGAAACGTGGCTCTTAAATGGGAAAACTTTTCCTTCCTTCAAGGTTAGTGGCTGAATTTTTAAAATGTACAGTCTCCAGACTCTCTTCATATATCAATAGTCTCTAACAAGTCCATGTGAATACATAGACTGATCTAAAGGTGTACCACCTAGCTGCATTTGAAAATGTGATTTGAAAAAGAGATTAAGATAAATGCTATTAAAGATAAAAGGTAAATTAATGCACATTCTAATATTGGACTCAAGGTTGGGGTTTTTTAAAATTTGTTTCATCTTGTAGTTCAAAAACATTTTTCTGAATACTAAACATAACTTTTGCACAAATGATCAAGGCAATCCATAACTCTTTTTCATGGCACGTTTACAAAGCTTTCATGTTTATGCATGATTCCTGTAAAGAGGTTTGAACAGGAGGAGAAAGGAATTTTCAAACATTGGTGAGCTTCAGATAAATTATTTCATTGATTTACTTGTTCATGTAGCAAACGATTAAAATGGACTTTGAACAATGTTGATATTTATCTCCCTGTTTTTAATTTAGTAGATAAATGTAGTCAATATCAGCAAGAATCTGCTATCTTTTATAGACATCTATTATTTAAGAGGACAATTCTGCATTCATTGATCATATTAAATGGTATTTTTCTTTATTTTCAAGGTTTCAATTAATGTTTTTAAAAGAAATTTATTTACAGTTATATGGAGTAAATAGCAGTCAAAAATAGAAATGGATGATAGGAAGAGTACATCAATGTCAAACATGTTTTACTGCCCAGTCCTTTAATGGCATGTTCAATTTAAAACAAAAACAAAAAACTTTTTTTTTAAGAGTGAAGGTGTTTAACATGTTAGGTGAACTAATTTCACCTGCTGTAAAATCTCTTGGTTCTCATATCAGTCTTCAGATGATACAAAAATACTTGCAAATATTCCTGTAGCCTGAGAACTCAAACTTCAGCTGAGCTACCAGGCAGCTATAAATCTTGGGTAAACACAGAGGATCCTCAAACACTGCTTAGTCACTATTTCTTTGGGGAAAACAGGAAAACCTGACATACTTCTGTGTAGTCTTCTGCAGTCTGCCTGTGAGGTTAGCATATACAAATATTGCTGAACTGGGATAGAAAGTATGTTGGAAAATCAATCTCTCTTTTTCTCCTTAGTAGGAGAAAAAATATGCCCTCCTACTTTAATAACCAGATTTATAATGCTAGAGTATAACGCAAAGAAATTAGCTATTTCTAGGATAATAACTACTTAAGCCATATGGAACCTCATTGGTGATGCACTACTTTGGCTTCAACTTAATAGATGCTTACAGAGAGCTCTGAATTAAGATAATTCAATGCTTGGAAGATTTCCCATGTAATGGAATATATAGGGCAGGGTAAGGCAAATATATCCGTAGTTAAAATCAGAAGTAATACCCAAGGAATATGGGACTTGTGGACCTACTCTTCCAACTTAATAATATTCTCTAGGATAACTGTAAGAAATGACAGAATTTTCTTTTTTTCTTGCAGTATATGGAGATTGGAAGTTTGAAGTTCTGTCATTTACCAAGTTTAACACTTAAATACCCCAGCCTTCTCTTCATCCTTGGTGACAATGTTCCCTTCTGTATCCAGTAAAAATGTTTTTCCTTGGCCCTCCTTTTGTTGTTAATGAATTTATAAAAATACTTTTTATTATCTTTCACAGCAGTGGCCAGATTGAGTTCTAGCTGAGCTTTTGCCTTTCTAATTTTCTCTCTACATGACCTAAGGACATTCTTGTACTCTCCCAAAGTTGCCTGTCCCTTGTTCCCAAGGTCAAAAACTCTTTTTTTTCCCTGAATTATTGCAAAAGCTTGTTGTTGATCCAGGCTAGTCTTCATCTCTGCTGGCTTGTCTTTCAGCACAAGGACAGCCTGTTCCTCCATCTTTAAGGTGTCCTTCTTAAATTGTGTTCAGCTGTCCTGGTCCTCTGTGTTGTTAAGGACTGTTTCCCAGGTGACTCTCTGAATCAGGGTCCTAAACAGGCCAAAGTCCACCCTACAGAAGTCTAAAGTAGAGGTTTGGTTGACCCCTTCCTTATTTCACCAATTGAAACTGAAAACTCTACCGTGTCATGGTCACTGCACCCCAGATGGCCTCTGATCAGCACACCACCACGCCAGCGTTTGTAAACAGAATGGGGCACCAGCCCTTGCTTGGCTCTCTTCCCAGCTGTGGAAGGAAGTTCTCTCTTCCACACACTCCAGGAAGCTCCTGGACTGACTCCTCTCTGTTGTGTTGAGTTTCCAGAAGACATACAGCAGCTTAGCCTTCCACAAGAACGAGGGCTAGGTAGAAGGAATAGGAACTATAGGAATAATAGGAATTATAAAAGTCAGGAAGCATTATAGTATTTGAGAATAACAGAGTCATGTATTGATAAAAGAAACAGAGTTAAGTGTTGACGCCTAGAGACAGAAGGTACTTTATTAATTCACGTCTGTTGTTTCATAATGCTGAACTAATTGGATGTACTCTTAGGAGATCAGTGACATGTCTAGATATTGGTGCATTTGTAGGTTATCAAGCTCTGGACAGGCCATGAATGTTTTTTTCCTACTGGAATAATTCCAAAATGCAGCCCTGTTATCCTTTTAAAATATTGAAAAAACCAAAAATTATGAAGAGCCATTGCATTCTTATGAAATCTGGGAAAAATAAAATAACTGTCATCTCTCTGATTGCAGCACAAGTGCTTGTACTTGAGAATCCTTCTGATTTATGTCTTATTTACAGCGTCCTTAGTGAAAAAGGATTACATATATGAAATTAGTCCTCAAGTAGAGTGAGATTTCTGACTGGGTACTTTCCAGAAAATCCCGTGACAATATGAAATTCAGTCTTGCAAATCAAGATTCCATTATTTAATCTAACACCTAAGGCACCTAAATGAAATGAGGAAACTTTAAAAAAAACCTATTAAAATTGTCAAAAATATGTCCTGGAATATGAAGAGGAATAATTAACGATCTAATTTGGCTTCTCAGGATATGTGTCAATATGCAAATATGCCCTGACTGTAACCACTGATGCAGTTGCTGGTGGGTCGATGCCTGAAACAAAATTGTTAAGCAACAGTGGCTCTATTAATATGCTGATAGCTTGTAAATGGGTGCAGAAAAGTTGTTATGATAGGACAGCAAGACTGATCCTCTTGCTGAATTCTTGTGACATAGAACAAATAGAGATTTTTTATCAAGTGTTACCCACCAAAAAGCAATCCGTTGCCAATTTTCTAGCTTTGTTGGGTAGTTTTGGAAAGTCAATCACTCACAAGACCAGTTGGCATTGACCTATTTTGTGGCTACTGTAAAATTAAAACCGGTTAATAGAGTCTAAGATTGCTTCTTATTTAAAAATTATTGTAACTGTTATTGCAAAATATTATTTTAAAGTTGAGGTTTTTTCAGGACAAAATTTTATGGGCTTGCTTTTTTTTGAAAGATTCAGAATTGTAATGAAAAAGATATGTTAATATACAGGATAGCAGTCTTGCAAAGATATTAAATGACATGTTTTCACAAACCCCCACAAATTACAGATACAGAAGGTCTATTAATTTTCAGTTAGCTGCATTCCCTAGGTATGGTAGCATTGTTCCCCTGTCATGTATTTTTTTGAGCTTTGTTAGGCTCCATTTTAAAAGACCCCTGCAACTAGACTTCTACAGCTGCCTTGGGAGATTTCCAAGGTCATGAGATGGGAAATTTCAGGGCACTGTGTTTATCCATAGCCATGTTAATGGAACTAATAATGTATTCAGTATGTTCCTTAAGGTGAGTTATTCAATTGTTGATATACTCATAAGAACCAAAATAGGCAGTTATTCTGGATTCACTTTAGGTCTATACAAGAGAAGGGCAAAAGATCAAGAGATTCATGGGATCTTGCAATCTTTTTAATTTTTCATAATAATTATTTTTTTGCTCATCTTTTAAAATATCTAGTCTTTCTAATATAGCTACTATGGGCATAACATTAGCATAGCACTTTTTTTTTCTTGAAGGAAAATTAATGATTCTGCCCAGTGCATACAGAAATAGAAATGGGCTGTGTCAATAGTTAGGGCAGTCCTCAGTAACTGGGGATAATAGGCTTAAATACCTCACATATTTGGTATTATCTTAGAAATCTACTTTTCTCCCCTACCCATCAATTGCCCAGGTGTATCTAAACTGTTGTAAAATTAGATATTTACCTATGTATTTACCAAGGTGTATTTACCTTGGCTGGATAATTCCTCCTGAGTTACTCTCATTCATCTGACAGCCCACAAACAGCCTGAGTTGGAAAAGTTAGAAGCTGTTCATACAGAATTCCTGACACCCAACATCCTTATTTAGTTGCAGAAGTACGGTTAGTTACTGTGTGTAGGCTGTGGACAAGCTGGACCTGAGTCTCAAACACACAATAAAAGCCTGAAAATTGCCAGTGTCTGACATAAAATTGCAAAAGAACCTTGATTACTGTTAGATCCCAATTAATAAATAGTTTGTGTGAAGTTCAGGACACAAGTAGAGTGCTGGGCTTGGCTGAGTATATTTTTGGGAGCCTGCAAGACCAGGGTTTTGTTGGATCACTGGTATTACTGGAGAAACTCACAACAGTGCAAGTGTCCCTGGTTTCTTTACTGTGCTTGAGGCTTTTCCCATTTGGAAATTCTGTTTACCAGTCACCTGGAGAAAGAAACTTCACCCCAGGTTATCAACACAAGGTTCAGTCATCTAAATCAATGTTTAAAACTTTGCATTGTTAGGAAATGTGAATCAGGCTTGGACTGCTATACATACAATATATTTCACGATAATGGAGCATGGGTTTCATGATAAGTATGAGAAAAAACAGCTGCATACAACTCTCACTTTTCTGCTTGCTAACTAATAATTTTCATTCAATATATACAGAAATTACATACTTAATTGCAAAATGACAAAATAATTATTTAAGTTATTGAATTTAATTTATCCTGATTAAGAAAGCGACATCACAAGCTTTAAATAACTTGTTAATAATAAATATTATTTGTTTTTTTAAAAAAAGTTAATTTAAATACTCAAAAGACCTGTTTTTTTTTTTCCATAAAACTTTTGAACACTGGAGTAGGAAAAAGAAAATAATCAGGAAAGTAAATAGTCTTTTAGAAGAGGTATTAGTTAGGTTTTTTTTTTGTTCCTACACATCAGTGAAACAGAACAAATCTTGTGCCACAGAGCTTCTTTGTAAGAAAGGGATTATGTTTCATTCTTTTTTCTCAAATTTTTACAGTTTTTTTTCATCATATACTTTTGTAATACAAACACCTTGGGACGCCATTATCTTTTGTTATATATATTAGATTAATAAATGGAGAAAAAAAATGGATTGATTTTGCCTGGGGCAGGTGGTGCCTACATAAATATTGAAAAGCAAAGGCAAATTACCATGAAGAATATGTTTTGAATATAAGGCATTGAGTATAAAAGTTAAAAATCTGTAGACAACTCTACAAAAGAAGTTTTGAAGAAGAAGCCCTTGCCCTTCTTTGTGGGATTTCTGCCTGAGATGGTGCCTTTGAAACAAGAAAAAATATTTTTCCCAAGGATCACTTTCTTTCACTGAGTTTTGTGTAAAGTTGAGATGAAAAATTCCCCTTTTTTTTTCTTAAGAGCAATTCCACTTATGTTATATCTGATGTTCAAACATCTGTGTTTGTGCACCAGAATTATCAAAGACACTGGCTTAGATCTGGAGGTTTTGTATTTGGTACAAAACATTGTGTTTTACAGAAAGTAAATATCACAAGTTTCTTTTTTTTTTTAAACTAATACCTTAGTGAAAGAGCTGGAAACTTCTCTATTTTTCATCCTGATCTGAGTGGAGGAGGGGTTTGATTATTTTTTGAAGTAGGAATGTATACTGCGGCCCGACTAAATTTCTCAACTAATTACAAGAAGATAAAGTATTTGTATTAACTGATACTTAAGAAGAACTGTAGGAGGGGTGAATATGAGATGAAGAAAAAGAAGATAACTGATTTTTTATGAGAGCTTTGCCTTTCATTTTTTGCTAGTTTAGTGATAGTTCTTATACACGCATATACCCCTTCTCTGCACTGTCTTTTGTTTGCTGTCTGCTTAACTGAATTAATTAATTCTTTAGGATTTACCAAGAGTTGCTACTGAGGTGGCAGGTTAGCTGGTATTGTCATATGCTGTAAGGCTCATGCATGCCCAAGTCTAGCAAAAGGAGGAGGGGGACCTTACTGACAACTGTGGCTCCTCCACAACCTAAATACACAGAGGCCACAAAGCCTCCTCAGCAGCCATGTCATCATGGCCAATGTTTAATTATTTGAATAAGAACACTGACATTCATTTTGAATGAATGTCTTATTTTAGATACGTTGAAACCCCACAACTCTGCCTGGAGCTGATTTGTGTTTATGTGCTGTACTGTGAAACAATTTTTTGTAAAGGAAGGAGGAGACTTTGAAAATGTGAAGAATGTGACAATTTCAATTCTTGAAAAATTCCATTTCTTTGATCATAGAGGAGGAGAAAAAGCAAACTGCCAGTAATTTAAATATGATAATTTCTGTCATAAGTTGACAGCAAAGATGAACAAAAGAGACAGGAAATAGATGAAGACAGAGGAAAATTGAGGGCACAGAAGCAAGTGTATGCAGAGCTGGATAATGTCTGTTGAAACAATGTGACTTTGCCTGCTTTCTATAAATGCTCTTCAGCTAAATTAATCTAAGTCAGTTTTTTTTGGGCTTCTTTTTAACTTGGCTTATGAATGAACACTGGATCAGGAAAGTTTTTTTTCTCATCCCCGTAGTAAGATCATTTAATAATTTTTCTCCTTATACATATTTCTACAAATGTATGCTACAAAAACTAGTTAGAGAGAGGAAAAAAGAAGGCAATTGCTGAGGGAAACAGCAACACTAAGCTTGCTAGGCTAAGTACTCTTTATTTCCTACTTAGGATATCTGGTATAGAGTACTGTTGTAGTGTGAAGCATAGAGTACCATGGGCTATAACAAAGATACATCTGTAAGTGGATGCATATTGGCATATCCTTGCAGTATACAATTAAGTTCTAAAAGACCCTGCATGCTTTGATGAAGACAATTTTTAAACTCTTTTATATAAACAAAAAGAGTCAGAGGGAACTGGCAGGTTTTTATTGTTATTCTTGTTAAGTATTACCATTATTTTGTAGCAAAGTGGCAGGGGAGAGCTGTAGTTATAACTAGCACTTGTTTATTAAAACATTAATCATAAAAAAATTACTCCTTCTGTCCTTTGGTCCTGGTTTAAATTCTGAACTCACGTTCCTACAGCAGCAAATCCTATAATTGTCTGTGATAAAGGCTTGGTATATTCTTCTCTCTCTGAAAATGTAGACGTTAATTTTTAAACAAGTTACCATGCAAGTTACACCTACAGAGCAAATCACATTTATGTTTTTGAGGAAGATAGGGGACAGGAGAGAATATGTCCCCAACTCTGCAGAGCATTAATGCATATGATTTACATCTACCATTTTTCTCCTGGTCTTTCACTCCCTGCATTTCCGTGGCCTCTTCCTCTCATCTCCAGTCTGCACTGGTCTCAGCAGCCTGGTCCTGCTGCTGCTGCCAACAGCTGCCAGTGTCAGATGAGTCGCACCTCTGGGTGCCTTTGGAGGGGAGCTTAGGAAAGGAACAACCTTCAGAACCTCTTGGCCCACTGTCTGCTCAGCAAAGATGAAAACAGAGAAAAGAGCATATAAGTTTCTTTTTCATAATTGACATTAAATTTGCAAAAGTAATTTGAGAAAAGGCCCATCTTATGGAATATATGGCTACCCTGATCTCAGCACTGACATTGATCTAGTCCTTTACTGTCAGAAAATTTCCATGGATCATACATATGTTTCTGTCATGGTTTAATCCCAGAGAGCAGCCAAGCCCCACACAGCCACTTGCTCTCTTCCCCACCAGTGGGACTGGGGAGAAAGTTGGAAATGTAAAACCCAGAAAACTCGTGTGTTTAAAGAAAAACTGTTTAGTACAGAAAGAAAAAGCTCTACACACAAACAAAGCAAAACTGAGGATTAATTCAGTGTTTGTCATGGGCAGGCAGGTGTTCAGCCATCTCCAGCAGAGCAGGGCCCCCCACATGTAACAGTGACTTGGAAAGACAAACACCATCACTCAAAACATCCCCCTCTTCCTCCTTCTTCCCCCACTTTACATACTGAGCATGATGTCACATGGTCTGGAATGTCCCTTTGGTCAGTTTGGGTCACTTGTCCTGGCTGTGTCTGCTCCCAATCTCCCATGCACCCCCAGCTTCCTGGCCAGCATAAAAAAACATCTCTGTATTATCAAACCTGTGTTCAGCACAAGTACAAAACACAGTCCCACGCTAGCTACTATTAAAAAAATTAACTCTACTCCAGCCCAAACCAGTACAGTTTTGTAATAATTGTTTGAACTGTTAACTGTGATTCTTCATTTGCAATGTCCTTAGTCTCATTACATTTCATTATTTGAATACCTTGCACTTTAATCTAAAGTATCTTGAAGAAGTCTGCCCCACTGTCTATATAATCTCCTTGCACAATATATTTGGATTCATGATAGGAAAACTCAAAAACACATGTACCACTAGCATGAAAGCCAGCTCATGGACGTAAGGCAGCTGGAAATTTCTGCTGTAAGTGTCATATTCATTTGCAAATAAGAACATGGCTCACTGGAGATTTTATTTCAACATGTTTCTGATGACAACAGAGTAGTCTGTAGACTTACAAGAAAACTTAGCTGCCACTGAAAAATAGATTCAAAGTAAACTATTTGCACTGTATATGTTTTGCACCTGTCTAGACCCCAGCCTGTGGAAACTTTTTATGGATATCTATGCGTCTTGTGTTAAAAATATACCCTGCACTTACTGCCATTTTTTCTAATTTCTTAGGTGTTTTATAGTCGTGTCCAATCGTGTGATATTTAAAGTGGAAAAAATGGTTTTTTAAGGTATTATTTTGACCCATTAGTAATATCTATAATTCTGTCATTTCAAGATTATACAGACCAAGTATTTCCAGAGGACCGACTTTCCTGTATTTTTGCTTTATAATTTTGAAATTTACTTATATGATCATTTTGGAAGATGCTAAGAAGCTTGCTTAAAAGCGCTGGGCCTGTAGAACATGTGTATATTTTAAATACTTTCTATTCCCCTGCCTTTCCCTTTACCTCCCTATAGAGCTAGCAGAGTTATCCAGTATTTGCACTATAGTCACAACTGTCATAAGTGTTTAGAAACAAACTGAAACACATTATAATGAATGGGCCTTCTCCACCATGTTTTATGAAAGTAAATTTTGTATGTTTTTAAATGTAACTCCAGGTACTCATTTTCTGCTGGAATAGCCCTGCTTAGATGACAAGTATATAGGTGCAAAACCATAGGAGAAATAAAATCCAGAATTCCCCCAACATTGCTATGTCATACTCAACCCATTAAAAATTGGCAAAACGGGCCAAGAATTATTGACAAACAAACCATCCTTCCTGCTGTTAACATGGATCCTCTGTTTTTAACTCAGAAGCCTACTCTTTCATTTTAGTTTCAAAAAAAACAAAACTCAGGAAATGGGGAAAGGTTTGAAGCTGAATCGAGGTCTTCAATTCTCCTGACAGGAGATTATGTCCCACATTCACATTAAGGAATTGCAGATTCTTAGAAGTGTAATTACTAAGGATGTTTAATTTGATGTTAGCAGTACCAGGAGTACATGTGCATGTTCCATATGACTGCAGTCAGAAAAAGAAGAGCATCAGAATTCAAATTGTTATCCAGATTAAATTCTTTTTACTTTTCATTTGAGCCAACTTCCAGATTTTCCATCAAAAGGCAAGGTTCATCACACTTTCTCAATGCTAGACCTGAATACCTTTATCATAACCAACCTCATTAATTCAGCAGGAGCAACTTCTCCCAAAGCATGATATTTCTATGGAAACCTGGAGAAAGTTCCTCCTTCTGGCTTAGACATGATTTTCTGAAGCACTGAATGAACTGGTGATTTCTAGGGCATAGTAACAATAAGAACAAATGTAACATTGCAAAGATATAAACTACATGAAGAGTGACTGAGCATGATTCCGACTGTAAGCCTGAAACTAGTATGTGGAGCTGAAATGGTTTCTCCATTACCATGTCTTAAGAGAATGAAATTAAACAATGAGGACTTTGGTTGGTTCCTGATTTTCTGTACCGCAAAGTCCTTAGAAAATGAGCTACAACAATTGTCAGCCTTCTGTAATAAATCAAAATTTAATTACAAGTTTGACAGGTCATAGAAGTTTAAAAAGAAGTTGGCAAATTCAGAACAAGAAGGTTTATCAAGCTACCCTTATTTTCTGTGTTGTTTAACCTAATCCTAAACAAAGTTGCGTGTCAAGTTTTTCTAAACAGCTGGCTAAATTATTGTGCACCGAAAAACTTAAAAAAGCAACGTAGAGATAAATTATTTTAGTAAAAGTATTATTTAAAGTTTTTTACTTCTACCAGTATTCCTGTCAGTAAGGGTATTTGATTTCCATTTACATGCTTGGAATCTGAGATGGGGCTTTATTATGATTTTTTCATCAAACCAAAACAACATTAGTTACACCATCAAATTTTCAGAAAGGTTTTGTTTAAAAATCCATTTCCAGATGGTCTCTGTGATATGAAGGCAATCATGCATGAAACAACAGATTTACTATGGTAAATATGTTTATTTACTTATTTATTTACTGTGGATTTTGAGGACAGATGCAAAGTTGTTGTTATTTTATAGTGTATTTTATTGTTGAAGTTGCTTTGTATCAGTAATGAACAAGGAGAATTAAGGAATAAAATCGTCATGTTCACATTTTTAGTAGGTCAGAAAATAATTGTATCTCAAACTGTCTCTTTCAAAGGGATATTTTAGGGAATTTGGGAAAACACAGTAAGTCCCTAATAGAATTAATTTAATATTCAAATTACTTAGCTTTTTATTTACTAATTTTTTATCAAATCCCTTGTGGTAATTATTTTAAAAATAGTTTAATTTTAAATCATAATTTAGGTTTTTGGGTTTTGTTTTCCTCGTTTCTCGCTAGAACAACAAATGATAGTTCTGCAGAGTGCTAATTTTTAAAAGTAGCATCCATTCACAGAGTCATTTCTTGACATGCTGGCCTTTCAAGAATTACTGCAGAGCAACTAGTTCTGGTAACTTTTCTGTAATGTGTGTATGTTCTGTAAAATTAGTGTGTTCTATAAAATTAGTGTTTAGAATAAAACATTAAAAAAATATTTTCTTTTTTTTTTTTTTTTTTTTGTTCTTGGTTTTGGGAAGAGGAGGGGTTTATCATCAGATGTCAAATGGCTAACTGAAATTATGGATCCTCTGAATGAGAATAGGCTCTCTAAGGTGGCTTGGCCCCATCAGTCCCTTACCAGAGTCCAGGCCACCATCAGGGGTGCAGGTGTCAGCAGCTGCTCCTGTCACAGGCAGAATGGGGTGCTCAGCAGTGTTTAACTGACAGTGTCACAAGGCCTTTAGCAAGAGTGAACTGAGTGATTTATCACAATTCAGCTTATGAGTTGCATAGTTCAATCATCCATCTTCATAAAATGCTGGTGACAGCCTCTACTGTGCATCAGAATGTTGCTAACCCAAGTATGATGCAAAGATAATATGTTTTCATGATTTATTGCCTGTGGGTCCTGTAATTACTAATTATGCATATGACAGACCACCTAATGCATAAAATGCAGCAGAAAACCTGCAATGAAAAATTATAATAGCAGTGCAGATCAAATTCTTATTGAAAAGAAACTTTATGGTAAGGAGGGAGATGAAATTTTCTGACCCCAAAAAAACCCCATATTTGCATTAGGAATTTTTAATAAAACTGCAGAAAAGGAAAAAAAATCTACTAGATTTTAACCTCTCTATTTTCCATTGTGGTCTCACTTCTTATTTAAAAACTAATGGAATTTTTAACAGGGCAGTGGACAGAAAATAAAAATTGGAAAAGACACCATAATTAAATATAATTTATGAAGTGTCACCTTATTCCTAAGTGTCACAGACAGACTAAACTATTAATTTCCTAATCTTTTCAGATCAGACAAAATTTCTGGTAAAATTTATTTCTTCCTTTGCCTACTAGAACAAAGACAAAATTAAACTAATATAAAGACATTGGTGAAGTAAAAAGCAATAATAAAGTGGTTATTACAGTTGTGCGGTCAGCAAAGAGCTTAAAAAGCTTTTGAAGTGTGTGTTAGTACTGTAAGAAAACTGTTGAACTGTTAGAATCTATCATTTTCCCCCTTAACAAAATGCCTGAAGGAAAAAGAAACAAAAAACAAAATTGTAATCTATGTACAACCTTCATACTTGAGTTAGACTCTTTGGCTTCAGTGCCTTCTTTAGAAATTTTAAAAAATAAATTCTATAAAAATTCTATTAAAGCTTGCCTACTCTGCAAGCTGCTGGTCCTTCTATTCACACAAAGATCAATGCAGATACAGAAGTGGAGCTGCATTTCGGGGCAGAAGTTTGTTCTAACAACTTACTTGATGCTCAGGAGTTACTAATTTAGGTTGATTCCCCCACTGTCAGAACAGATTCAGTAATTATGAGTGGATATAGTATATGTAACCTGAGTTGGGAGCAATATTTTTATCATGAAATCTAGTAGTAATGGTGACCGGGAAAAGTGAGTGCCTCTCCATTATAAGGATTTCAGTTATTACAGGATGGTAGGTGTGAAGGATACTGCAGCTTATCTAATCCAGCTCCATGAAAACCTGGGGGTTTCTGTATGTTGGCCTAAATTCTCATCTGGTACAGATACTTGGAAGTTCAGGACTTTGACAGAGGCATCTTTAATTAGCTCACCATTGCAATTTCCTCATCAGTGACATTGACCCCAGCTGAACTCCCTGTACCAAAAGGACAGAGAGATATTTGTTTGTCTCTTTATTATTATTATTACTGTTATTGTTATTGTTATTTTATTTCTGAGACATATGATTTCAGAGTTGTAATGATAACATGACAGTTTCAGACCTCAATCCCTCTGACACTGACTAGCAGATACTTACATTATGTGCATATGAGTATGCATCTGTGTGTTTCCCATGTCAGATCTCCCAGTGTCCTATGAATTATACTGACAGGGCTGCTCTGTTCCTGACTCTCCTCTCTTACAACCAATGGATTCATTCTACATTTCAAAGGTAGCTCCTCTAGGACCCAGCACTGTAACTGCTTAGCTCTGTTCTCGCTGCTGTACTGAAAGATCCGCTGCTGTGTGGCTGTATTTGACAGAACTGCCTTTTCTCACTTACCGCGTATGAAGTCATTCCTCATTTTCCACAAGTCTAGGGAAACTCCACTGACATTCACAGTTCATCTAATGCTATATTAAGGAGCAGCAAAATAGGGCACTGTATTTGAAGAACAGATGGTCTGATACCTTTTCAAAGGTGTGAGGTTGTCATTTAAACAATGTATTCCTCTTGACAACCCCTAGTGAAAAATGCATGTGAGAAGGAATGCTGCCATATCAAACTGGCAGGGAGGCAGAGGAGCTGGAGGCATTTTCAAGTTTCTTCACTTCTTAGAACTTCTTTTATGCTGAAAGGCTACTTCTATTAGATACTTTCTCGTACATATGAACACAGGAAATACACACTTAAACCTAGGACAGAATAAAGGACAGAGTCAGAGTACAGGCTATCTTGACACTGAGATCTAGCTTGCATTTCCAACAGCAGTCTATGAAAGGCAATATTCAGTAAAATGTAAAGCAGTCATACAATGCTAGCAATTCTGTACAATTTTAAATTATGTTTTATGGTTTTCTTGGAAAATCACTCTCTAAGATCCAAATACTTTTGTTGTGTCTGCCTTTGAGACAGAATATATTTTATGTTTACATGCTACTGTGCTCTTAACAAAGAAGACAGAATGTATAATAACAATATTGTCCTGTACAGACAGGACAAGAGGACATAGCCTCAAGCTGTGCCAGGGGAGGTTCAGACTGGATATCAGGAAGAATGTTTCCACTGAAAGTGTGTTTAAACATTGGAACAGGCTACGCAGGGATATGGTGGTGTCATCATCTCTGGAAGTGTTCAAGGAACAACTGGAAATGGTACTTAGTGCTGTGGTTTAGTTGCCATAATGCTGCTCAGTCAAAGGCTGAACTCAATGATCTTGGAGGTCTTTACCAGCTTTTGTGATTCTATTATTCTGTTAAAAATAACTTTAGTTCAGAAAGTGGATAATTTGAAATTATCATTATTTTAAGACTTTTTTGTTGTCGCTAATGTGAGAAACAACTGCTCACTTTGAAAATTTAAAAAGGTTTATTAAACCTTGACAAAAATACAACAAAGGACTACATAAGGAAAAAGCTGCAGCACTGGGAACTGCCCTTATGGATACCACGTGGTCGGTTCATCTTCAAGATGGATGCTCAGTCTTTTATACCCCTGGGGGGTTGCATCAGCTAGCCCAGCCCTCCCCAAGTCTGTCAGTCAGCTCTTCTTTGCCATTTATCGGTGGAGACTGCTTTCTTGTAACTTGATTGGAAGGTCAGGTGTTGCCATGCTGCACCCCCTAAGCTTTTCCATTCTTTCCATTCCCAACTGGGCCAGGTAAGGGACACGTGTGCAGCCTTCTTTTTTACCTGTCCTAGACAACCCAGGCTGTCCGATGGCAACAATACAGGGGGGAAAGGGAACTATGGGTAGAACAGAGACCATCTAAACTACAATAACATAACTATACATCACCAAAGCTTCTCTTAATATTCACACAATAGTTACCTTTTAATTGTGAGAGCCAGTCATTTCATTATCCATCTATAACAGCTAAGAATGTTATTGTTTATTTTTCTCTGTCAGCTTTCTGGTTTTGAAAAGATACACCTACTTAACACAACAGAAATAGGGATCTGTGACAGCAACTACACACAAATTATGGAGAAAATATTTTCTTCTTGTGGCAAGGAGTGTCTTGGAGTTTTCCCTTGCAGAGTGCTATGGCGGGGTTTAATCGCTTTTTCCTTAGGGATCCTGATAGAAGAGAACAGGCTGTTTTCCTATTGAATCAAGATCCCAATGTACAAAGCAGATGCTTTCAACATTTTAGACCTGGCTCTGTCTTCAGTAGCAAGCAGTGCAGCACAATAGGAGTGAATAACAGAGCAGAACAATTCATGCTGAGACCTCAAAGTCCATGCAAAGTCATTTGCACATGAGTTGGACTTTGTGAGCTTGGGCTTAGTTTCATCTGGAGAAAATACAGCCCTCAGGCATGGAGACTTACTAATACAAAACTAAGTCCACTATGTGGGGACAACTGCAAGATTTGCTCTATGCACACACTTCAGCAACAAACTAAGTTTACATATAAACCTTTACCTCCACCTCTGTAGGACCCTGGCTCATGCACAAAACTGTCCTCTGCTGTGCAAAGTTCTCTGCATTTCTTTTTGGCTGCAGAACTGGTCTGCAGCAAGGTTGAGTCCAGCCTCAATGTGTCAGTAACAGGGTTTTAACCACCCTATGGAAAGTCATTCGAAGAAAATCAGTTTTCATATGTAGCACTGTTTGGTTCTGGCAGTGGAGTATTCTGGTTTTTGTTGGTTTTTGTTTTTTTAAGAGGCTTTAAATAAAAATTGTTGTATGTAGCTTGAATTTAATTGGAAATAGATCATGAAGAAACACTAATAAATCAGTCATTAGTATTTGCTAGATAATGCCAACATTTAGTAATTTTTTCTGGTGGGAGCAGTGGGTTTGATTTTCTACAGTTCATGCCCCTGGAACAGAGGCAGAGGTATGAGCAAATCCTTGTAAAAAGTGCTATATTTAATTTAGAAGAAAAAATTGCAATGTTTCTCGTATTTGTTGTGAGGGCCCTACATACAACGAAGACAAAACTATAAACATATAATAAATTGTATATAATATAAATATATCTATAAATATATAAAATATAAATAAAATGTATATAATATAAATATAAAGGTAAAATTAATTGTATAATAGTATTAAGTCACAAAAGAGGGCTGCTACGCAAATTTCCTCTTAAAAACTGCAGCCTAGAGCTTTCTGTATCTTCTAAGCAGGAGCATAATGAAAGTGTTACAGGTGCTGATTTGAAAGTATTGCCAAATGAGCAACATAAAAGGTGGTTTTGTGTACCACAAGTTAAGTGATAAAGCTCAGTCTCCTCTTCTCCCATCATATACTTCAAACTCTCAGTCATGCATTGATGACCACAAAAGATGTATTGAAAGAACTGTTTGAATATCTTAGACATATTTAGGCTTCACTTTGCCAGAGTACTTTAAGATGTTCACCCTTGAGTAATCTCCTACTAAAAAATGTTTTTTAAATATTCTTGTTGATTCAAAGCCCAGGCTGGTAAGCTTGTCTCGAGCATTTAAAATATCAAAACAATGTTACACTCGATTTTAGCTGTTGGTCTGGAAATGTCAATTTCCTTTTAGTTCCATGGAGGTTTTTTTCTGCTTTTTCTGTACCTGCTTTTTTTCTTACCAACAAAACCCTCTGCACTGAGTTCTGTTCTGTTTGCAATTAAGTATGCTGCTTACACCAAAGTGAAACTGTTTAAGTTGGGAACTAGTGAGAAAATCTAGGGAAATACCACTAGTCTATGCTTCTGAATCTTCCCTGAATACTTCAGTATTGTGAAATTAAAAGTTACAGATCCACTTTCCTCCCCTGTCTGGAATATCTACTTATTTTATTTTTTTACATTGTTTAGCCAGCATGAATGTGCCAAGAATAAGAACTTTCTCTGTCATGGTTTTGTAGGCATCTGAACTTTATTAGTCCAAAGATAAGACAAAATACTGTTGCTCTATTATTTTCAAATGTAGCCCTTCATATAATAAATATACAATAAATATAAATAATTGTAGTGGTACAAGAGGGTTTCAAATTCAGAAAGGCCTTCCCAAATAAAGTTAAATGAAGTACGACAGAATAATAGCCACAAACCAAGTATCTTAAAGTTTCATAAGATGGAAAGTACTGGTTAGCTCGCTTATCAAAATATTAAGATGCTTAGCATATAAAAATAATAGTGCAGTATGGTATCTAGCAGATGATGATTAAAATTATAAAATTAAGTTCAAGATTTATAAGTATAACGATGTTTCTAAGATGGTTTACTTCTTATAATTCACAAGGGAAAAAAAACCAATTTTCCAGAAAAAAAATGTGGAGGTTTCTTTTATAAATTGTGTATGTAGGATAAAGCGGAGTTAAATTGCCAGATTTGATTACAATTATTGACATTGCTTGACTCCTAATAATAGATCATATTTTGCATTAGCATGTTCCTAGTTTTAAGTAAAGAAAGTTGATTTTTTTTTCTAGGTACTCTTAGATCTGGGTAAATGCCTTCAAGTCTCAATGATGATGATTGTTTGGGTATGGGGGAACAATGTTGTAAGGTAATTATAGTGTTGCCAGCTGAAAGGCAGATAAAGCTAGATGCTGCTCTGCAAATAGTTTTGGGGAGCTCAGAACAGTTATGCTAAATAATAAGTAATACGCTAAGTTAACATTTTTATAGATATTTTTATAATACACTAAGTTTTATTAGTGATGGTCACTCATGGATAATGTGTGACCATTGCCTGTTTCTTAGTAAAGATTAATCCAGGAGCCATTCATGGAGGTGATTGCCATTGAGCAAGTGTCTTATGTAATTCCAGGGCACAGATTGCATTTTGAGAACCAACATTTTCTGATGTGATATTGACTGGAATAGAGAAAGAAGACAGTTGCAAAAGTTGTGTT
Source organism: Geospiza fortis (assembly GCF_000277835.1). Classification (NCBI taxonomy): domain Eukaryota; kingdom Metazoa; phylum Chordata; class Aves; order Passeriformes; family Thraupidae; genus Geospiza; species Geospiza fortis. The sequence continues at coordinate 1,324,955 of NW_005054364.1, forward strand.
TGATCTCTAGCAGCAGTCTTTCTGCAAGCTGAAACACATATCAATATTCTATTTTCCAAGTGTATGTATTTTCATGTCTAAGGCAAAATTTAACAATTTAATTTTATTTTTTAATGAGAATAAAGAATGCGTGAAGAAGAGAAGAGAGAGGAGAGAAAAATCCTCTGTTGGAAAAGTAAAAATTGTTTCAGAAGTTGCACAAGATTCTACAAGTTTATAAACTTAGAATTTGTAAATGTCATTAAAGTGTAAACTTTATTTTATCTGTTTTTATTACTTTTCAGTAAGAGAACAAAAATAAATCTTTATGAATTTGACCATTATTTGACAGGTTTATGGTTCGTTACATTAAAATCGCTAGTAGCCAAGCCTTTTATAAGGATATTTTTGAATATTATAAAGACTCTGCAGCATTGTAGATTTATGTATTTGTTGTATTTTCTGTTTCCTGCACAACAGTATTAACTGTGGAAACAAGAAAATTACCTGCCCTTTCAAAAATGAGTCCTATACACACAAGGCTAGAGATACATATAAAGCTGAATTCTCATTTTTTCTTCTCTGGAGAATGTTATGTTTAACTTGCAGAGCAAAACCAGTATAAATTAGATATCACCAACAGACAAAATTGGAACATTTTTCCAACTATTCACCTTAAAAAAGAACTCTGAGCTTAAACATGAGGATAAAATTTAACATAGCTGCTTTGTTTCTGTTGGAGAACAAGGTTTTCCATCATCAAAATACCTTCAAGGACTGCATTTTACACTGTCTTATATTATTGCTCATCGGGATAGCCAAAAAACTAATAAAAATTAAAAACATATTTTTTGAATCAAAAGTCCTATAACAAATTATATACTTAGATAGCTTATTGAAGAAACTATCTAAAATATTATTTTTGGAGGAGCTGTGATTTTGCTTTTCCAATTTAAAATTACAATTAACTAAATAAAAAAAAAAGCACAGCTCATGTAATTACATCTGGTGATTATATTTTATCTTTTTCTGATTGAATATTCATGGCATATACTGCTGTATATTTGAACACAGCTGAATGTTTCAAACCAAACTCTGTTGGCTGTTTTTCTTATAGTCAGAAACACTAGTGCAAAGTTGTACTGAGTTGGTGAGGGATTAGCCAGGAATAACAATTATGAACATCCTGAAATGTCATTCTGTCTGGCTAAAGTGAAAACAATAATAAACCTTTCCCTCTGTCTTCAGGTTGAGTATTGAGAGCTTCATCTCCTAACAGAATATGCAAGAAATTACAATACGGAATATTTACTACAGCAGTGGGAACTAAAAACCCATGTGCAGCTGCATAGCCTTGCATTGCTCCAGTGATTCAGGAAGATAATGATGATATTCTTTCCTTGTTTTCTTCTTTACATTTAAACTAAATTTTGGATTACAGTCCTATATCAAAATTAAGAAAAGGTTCTGTTCTGATGTGGCAGATGTTATGGTGTTAACTTCAGAAGAATTTTGTCCAGGTACATCAGTAGATTGTATAAGCTAGCACTCATTGGTAGTCACTGCATGGGTCAGTACCTTTGAAAGGAAGATTTGATCACACAAGGTTATCCATAGAAGAATTTGAGACTTTTGCTACTATAGTTTTCCCTGAGGCAAAACTCAACCAGATGTTATCTTTCTGAATTCTCCATTATGTATTAAACCCTTGTACTTTTTTAGTATTCGTTAATCTAGTTCTTCTTCCATGTATGTAATAAGCAAAACATCTGTTTCTTCTTGTTCAATCAAAGTGCCTAACTCAAGAGTCCTACTTTTTAAATAATGTCATTTAAATAGAAATCCTACATAGAGAGAATGCATTTCATTAAGATATTTAATTTGCATATGAAACCATCTTTTCCAGAACTCAGTAGGGAATTTGTGGTGGCAGCAATATGTATTTCTTTTTATTTTTTTCTTTCAACTTGCATACTAAAAAAATAAGTAAGAAGAAAAGGAATGCAAATAAATATATGTATCAGCTCAGATGAGGAAATTAAACTGCAATGAGAAACCATCATTGTGCATTTGGGATGTAGGTAATCCTAAAATTTCCACCTAAAAATTCTTTTATTGTAAGGTGACATGATCTACTCTTATTAATGAGTCTTGGTTTACAGAAAGATCTCAGCAAGCAAAAAATAATCTTTATATACATGAGTCTTGTAATAAAACATTACAATAGAAACAGGTCATGCAGCTCTACAAATGTATCCCCTATTATATATGTATATATATATAGAATACATCATATATCCCAATAATAATTTAAATTCCTGACACAAATCATTGTGCCATTTATAAAGGAGGCTTAACACTAGTGCTACTAATACACATTAATAAAAAATCAGATAAAAACAGTGGCAGAGATAAAAAGTGCTTTTAGTGTTTTGACTGGGGAGCAAAATTCTGTAAAGACAACAGTGAGTATATGCTGAATAGTAATGAGCAATCCTCATTAGTATTCATCAGTAAACTCAACAGAAAAAAAATGTACCAGTAAGTTTTCTAAGCAAACATAAAATTGTACAAGAATTTTTGAGACAACTTTGAGCCAGAACAGTTGGGAATATTACTGTCATACTGCAAAGCTCCATGAGGATGGGTAATACCTTTAGCTAAGTAAACAGCCTTAATTTATTATTATTATGTATCAATACACTGAAGAGTTCATAAAGCAGAAACAGTGTCATCTTTCAGGGACTGACAGGAATGATGCTAACTTGTAGGGGCAGATATTTTTAATACATTAAAACAACAATTCTTCTCCAATCATGCCTCTAGCAAGCAGCTTACAGACAGCAGTGTGTCCCCTTGCTAAATCTTGCTAAATGCTGTGCACATGGAGAGAATGCATGAAATCACTTTTGCTCTTAACCTGCAGCTCTCCTCATGGTCTCATTTCGTGATCTGCTCAGGAGAACCACCTGCTCTGCTCATCCACCTTCCCTCCACCTGCGTTTTGCCTTGAGTCATTGTAATGTTCAGTTTCTCAGCGTGCTGCTGGTGAGCTTGGGGGGTTTTCCCTTTGCTGCACATGGGGACAGCCCAGTACAAACACAAAATACAAAAGTACAGATTAAAATAACTGAAGTATTTTGCATCTCATGCCATATTTAACTTTAAAAACTTTTCTCATTAGTACTTTCAGTTCATTATTTTATGAAGGAGTATCCTCAAGAGGTGAGGATGGTGAGCTTAGCCTTATTATATGAAATACAGTGAATTTCCAATTTCATAGTACAGTCATCTGTCTCTAGCTCCATCAGTTGTCATGGTGGGTTCTCTCGCTCCTACTCCTCAACAGGGCAAGGACTGAGAATTTCATGGAGTGAGATAAAGACAGGGAGATCATGTACCAATTACAGTTGCAAGCAAAACAGACTCAGCTTGTGAAAATTAATTTAATTCATTGCCAATTAAAATAGATCTAGGTAGTGAGAAACAAAGGCAATCATTAAAACAACACCTTTCTTCCTCCTTCTTCTTGAAGCTCAACTTCCTCGGTCACAACTCCTCTGCATCCTGTTGCTGAGCAGCACAGGAGGGGATGCACGGGTAAGACCAGGACTCTGCTGCTCCTGCTCTCTTGAGCTGTTGCTCTGCTCTGGTGGCCAGAGCCCCTCCTTTCCCTGCTCCCACTCTCCCTTGGAGCTGGCAGGGCCGTTTCTGCCCCGTTTTCCCTCACCTCTCCCTGCCTGGGGCTGAGGGGCTTGGCTGTGCTCAGCTGTGCAACTTCTTGTCTCATATACAAGAGGTGTCTTGGTTTCTGCACTGTCCCCCTTTCCGGAGAGTGTTTTAGCTGTACCTCCCTTTGTGATGAACAGCTCATGCCACTGCTTTTTGTGCCCCGTGTTTTGATAGCCAATTCTTAATTTTTGTCCAGGAGTCTCTAATGGTTGTTATTCAGTTCAAGGTCATTCTAAATACCTTGATAAAAATATAAAATAGATTTTTTTTAATATTAGGTCATCTCAGGCTGGAAAATTGGGATTTTAAGTATGTTCTGATAAGCTGCAGTTGTAGTAGCACACGCTGTAACAAATTTGGTTTTGAAGTCCATAAATAATTGTGTAATTTTCTTTCTTAGTTTATTATCAATAAAAATTTTATCTATGTTATAATTACATGTTTTTCAGTTTCTTCTTTTTCAGGAGCAATGAAAATAGAGAAAGATCTTACAAACAAAGAAAAATTCCCTCATATTTGGTATATTAGGTCTTTGTTCTTACTCTAGATTGAATAAGCTTACAAGCTTTAGTAGTAACATTTCTTACTGATGCATTTTCAAGAGGCTTCTGCCACTTTTATTCATACTAATGAATTTTCTGAGAATATTATGAGAAGAGCCCCTTATTTTATTTCACAACTTGATTTCATATTTTAAACAAAGATGCGAAAACACTAGGGAAAAAAAAATCATCCAATGTTTAGGTATATCTCTTTGCTGTGACTACTGTTCTTTGTTCATGGAAGGTAACATTCTTTTGAATATTTTGAGAAGTTATGTTGCATTATACTTCTGCTGACATTTTGCTTTCCACTTAATTTTAGAAACAACTTATTACATTGCATTGTGCTTTATTTTGGCAAATGACATTTTGCTAAGGTGACTTTATCTAGGTGGAGAAAATATTGCTTGTAAGAGATGCCAAAATTTGCAGTTTGCTTTTACTCCAGCATTTGCTACTCACTTGCTGACCCAGCATAACCTGTCTGCATGGAAATGAGTAGAACAAACCAGCACCCTTTGGCAGTTCTTAATGTGCCAAGCAAACTGGCTTTCTGCCAGCTGCTGGAGACAACATTAGAAGTATACAACTTCTATGGGTTTTAAAAGATCTGAATGAATGAACAATTCCATCTGCTTCACTGCTGCCAGTATTTGGAGGATGGTCCTCCCATAAGATTGTGAGGTTTTCAGACATTTGCTGGTTTTGAAGTCCCTCTGTGATAATATCTTCCTCTGTCTTCATCTTCTCTGAGTAGCCTGACATCCCAATTAGCTGTGAATTCACCACCTACCTGAGCCTTTTCCCCTCCTATTTTTACTTTCCTTTTTCTTGGAAATATCTATAACAATATCTGCCTAACATGAGCATAATGTGCCCTTTGGCACTCTTACTCACTATAGTTAAATGGATGAATCGATATCTTTTTCTTCTCAGCTTAATCATAGAAACAATTAAGACATATTCTTTATTAATAAAATGCAGAATATGGCCATTTGATAGGAAAGGTGAGTGATAACATCTATAGTTAGATACTGTTATGCCTGTGAGCTGGACACTTCAGTAGTTCCAAGACTTGTATTTATGATATAATGTGGATTTCTTTGTAATTACCACTTTAATGACAATACCTCGTTAGCCCACTAAAATGATTTCATTTCTGCAGTAACCTTTATTAAACCTTATATAATGAGCCTGTGAAAGAGACACACAAAACACATAGAGATAGTTAATATTGGAGTAAGTAAAATGTTGCAATGTGTTTTTCTGTTCTTCACAGGGTCTGGTCTCAATGATGGGCAGTGGCATGAAGTTCGGTTCCTGGCTAAGGAAAACTTTGCTGTCCTCACCATTGATGGCGATGAAGCTTCAGCTGTTCGAACCAACAGCCCTCTACAAGTCAAGACGGGAAAAAAATATTTCTTTGGAGGTAAAAAAAATGTCAGAGCAAATACATGCCTGAAGTGCTGTTGTCTTTTAATGTATATAACAGGTGAAACGGAGGTCAGGATGTAATTCATTTATGTGTATCCTAATATGGGGTAAAAGCCTAGGTGTGCAATACTAAACTTAATTTCACTTTCAATCTAACTTGGAATGATTTCTCAGATCTCTGAACATTTCAGAGAAAGGGGACTTGATAGCTTAAACAAAAGGCACCAAGTGGGGAAAATAAAATTTTTAAGTTTGAAATCCTGAAGAGGAAAAAAAAAGAAATAATTGTTCAGGACAGGCCCTGATTTTTTTTTTTTTTGCTGGTTTTTAAGCTCTATCATGATTGTGTATAATTGAGAAGCTCTCACAGATTGAAGCCTCAGACTGTTCAGTATTTTTGTTTGTTGAGAGTCCATATACTAAAAAAGGAGTGCTTAAAATTGTGGCTTTGATATTAATTGTGCTTGGTCTTCTATGTTAGCATTATGAAAATCAAAAAAGGCCATCAAAACTCTTGAATTCTTAAAACTGACATTTAAATTTCTATATTAAAAAGTGTCTTTATGTGTTAAAATATTTTTGATCCAAAAAAAATGTGGGTTGCACTTTTGAAGTGTGCCACACATATGAGATTGAACGCAAATTCTTCAGACAGTGAACATAAATGTTAAAAGCAGAATTTATCAGTGTTAAGAATTGGTTTCTTTAAAAATTACAAGGTGCATGTCTAATGAAAATAAAATATAAATTTGATACTATAAATAGTCATAACATTACCCAAGGAATGGAAAATTTAGTGTTACATGAAGTGCTCTAAATAGAAAGGGAAAACAGTAATTTCAAGGTTGTTTGCATTTCATTGTTACCAAATTAAAGGTCTGTCACAAGTGTTAAACTTCCTGTTGCTGTAACATGCCTATTTTCCAATATCCATAATTCAGCTAATACTGTATTTTTAGCCTATTGACTCAAAGAAGAGTTCTAGTATAGCCAGCTTCCACATGCTAAAATGTGAAAATTATTTTGTTGTCAAAACATAGTATGTTCAATTTGTCAGAACAATCTGTGACGTTCTAATTAAACGAAGTTATTAAGTGCACATAGGAGACAATGAGAAGAAAAGCTGTACATAATACATCAAGTGTTAAATTCTGTTAATTTTGATAGGTAAAATCACAGATCACTATTACATTTCTGGAGAGAGATTGACTGATGTCTTCTGAAATGTCTTACCTCTGTTTCTCTCTCTTTGAGGAATAGACTGTCTAGATTCTCCAGGTAGCTTTTGTACCCTTTCTTGGTCAAAAGTCAGGTTGATTTGTTGTCATTTCAGTTGACTGTGAAATTTGCTTGATTTGTCATTGCTGACCTGTGCTTTATAATTCCACCATTCTTCCATAAAAAACAAGCATGCATGCAGATATTGTTCTAGTGGGATATGGAAGTCAATCATGAAATCCCTGAAGTCTCATTCCCACATCTGTTCATGCAAATACACGGTCTTGTTACACAAACTATGGGGTGTTTGTTTTTCCTTAGTATCTTTTGTCCTCTGAAAGATCTTCTAGAGGTATGTCAAAAGAGCAGTGGTGTCCTAACCTTCATGTCCCAAGTTTATATCAAAATCTGCATTTGCAACACTTTACTTACATAAACTCAGAAGCTGTGAATCTGAGGAAGCTTAACTTACAGAACCCATTTATAATACTGTGTTCCCACATGAATATTTCCATATAAATGTTATTTATTTATGTATATATAAATAATATATTAAAGACTGCAACTTAAAGAAAGTCTTTTGGATGCATGTTAGAAACCTAATCTTTATATTCATGACCTGCATCTCATAAGGCAAAGGTATTTTTGTTCTGTTCCCTCCAAATGTACATGTTCCTCCTTGCTTGTCTTTAGAAGTGCTCCAAGTCATTTCTTTAAACAAATAACATTTGCAAGAGGATGTAGAGAAGGAGAATAATGGGGAACCACAAAAATTTGGGCCAGGTGTTAATCAAAGATATTTTCATTAATTTCCTTAGGAATAAGTACAGATAAGAAAGCATCAAACACTTCTTTGCTGCAAATACACATGGTTGTTTAGAAAGTGATAGCTTCTTGAATTCCAAGGGCAATAGCCATCTGCACAATGCTAGATGGCTAGCAGAAATAATTATCAATTTTTTGTGATGTTTTCATTGTGAAAATGAATCTAGACTTCTTTGCTAAAGAATTGAATATGATAATTACAGATACTTACACTGTTAAACCTTTGTACTATGAAACATAGACATATATAACATATGCAAAAGATAAATTGTGAGATTTAGAGATAGCAGTGTTATGATATTCATCCAATCCCACTGCTGTATTTCTTGACCTTTCAAAATACTGAGAAAACTCAGTCCATTGAATTTGTGTTTGGAGAGGTTGTACAGCATTTCTACATGCTCTGAACACTCTTTGATGGCCTACTTCATCTTTGAAGGAGCTACTATATGTTTGAAAGTATTTTGTTCTCCAAGCTTCCCCTTTCTCTGATTCCAAAATAAGTGAGCCTCTTCATTTTCCTGTTTCCTGATGTCAATACAACAAATGTATACTATAGGCAATGTTATTGTCTTTGCTGAAGAAAAGATTTACAAGTTGCATTTCAGCACTGCAGTACAATATTTTCTCAAAAATGCTTGTCGTTGACCAGCACAGCCAAATTTTTACAACACATGCAGTATCATTTGAATAAAGGAGATGTGGAAATCAGAATATTTTGTGACTTCTGCTTGTAGAATTAACTTTTCTAGTTTTGAAAAACTAGAAAAGTACTTAGTACATTTACCAGTAAGTAAACTATAAGAGTATTATTCATTTCTCTGTCAGAGAATATTATGTTCAGTACCGTTAAAATCTTTTTTTCCCCTTGCTTTATGCCTCTCCAGTGCCATCTCCCAGGAATACTGAGATCCTCCTAAGGGACAGACAGTAGTGATGTTTTATGCAAGCCTAAAGAGTAAGGGGAAGCTGTGTAAGATGAGCCGTTTCTGTAGATTGTGTAAATGTGGGAGGGTGGGTGCTAATTGCCTATTACCCTTCTGTATAACTTATTTTCTGCCCACTGGTTTTATTTTCCTTCTTTTTCTTCTCTTGAATTTGTGTTTTTGGAAAGAAGTGAATTTCCCTTCCCTACTAAGCTCTAGAGAATGATGTTTCTTTGTTGTTTCCAATTATCTGCATAAAACAAAGAAACAGAACAGAGGAAGTGAATCACAGAGTGAAAATGAGTCCATTAACCTCATTTGCACTGTTGGAGATAAAGGGCTTTTGTGAAGCATCCTAAGCTTTCACCAAACCACCTAATAGCTGCCTGATGTCCATAGGAAATATTTGATTAGAGACATGATTTTAATTTGTTTCTATGGCATTTCTTCTTAATTGTGTCTACTTTCCCTTTCCTTTTCACTGGCTCAAGGATGGGAGAGATTTTAGTATGAAGGCTAAATTTTCATTGAGATCACAGGTATGCTGCGAGCATCAGTCAATCCACTCTGGGCTGCTTTTTCTGACAAGCAAAGATAAAGGGAATGTGCAGTAAGTTTCCTATAGGATGCCAGTCTGAGGTGTATAGAAAGTCCTCCCTTTCTCTGCAATACACATGAAGTCTTGTTCCTGGAGTAGAAGTTGTTTTGAAAAGTTGTGTTGGTCTAGAAGTCCATAAAATCAGAGGTGATGGAAGGAGGAGGAAATTTTAGGAGAAAAATTACCTTCCTGTGTTTCACATTTCCTGGACTCTTCCGTGAACCTTCTCTTCTTAAAGATCTTTGTGTGGTGTGTCTAAATTTTTCATTCTTACCCATTGTTATAATTGTGTGGATTGTTTCCATTAACAGCCATTACAGTCATGGCCACAGTTCCTGGGTAGTGTCACTGGCATTTGAAAAGCATCTGAAGTATCATAATTGCAATTATTAGCAGATAGGAAGGGGTCACTTTGTTGGGTTTTTCTTTTGAATGGGGGGGGCGTGTTTCTCTGACTCAAATTCAAATTTGTTCAGCAAAACCAAAGTTGAGTTTTTAGGTGTCACAACAAATAAATGTGACTCAGCTAATGACAATTCATGTTATTTGTTACCTAAAAAAGTAAAAAGTCCCAGCTGACTTCATTCCTGCAAATCTGAAAGTTCTTGCACATAAATAAGTAACAATATTTGGTTGAATTTGTATTTTTGCCGATCTTTTATGCAGATTTTTTGTATGTCAGGGCTTCAGTTTTGCTGCCCATTTGTTGTTTGTGGTGGTTTGGGTTTCCTTTTACATGTATGACCACAAGACAGGATGCTCAAATTTGCATTTCTTGTGGAAAGAGTCTTGAGTGTGTTTTGAAATTTTTCTTCTCATGATCATAACGCTACTGTAAACTCAAGTACAAATCCATGAGGAGAACACAGAGGAAATTCCAAGTAACTCAGGGTATAATGTGATTTTTGTGTGTCTTCAACATTCATCTTCAGGTATTCTCCCAAGTCAGACCTACGAAATAATGGTAAACACATGAAATTGAAATAAAAGACTCAGAATAGGTCGTATATTTTAACAGCCCTCATACCTTGGATTGTTAAGTCTGGAATGTTTATAAGTCAATACACGAGCAAAGAATGCAGATATGCAAAATTTATAAACATGAGCAAAGAAAGGAAGTGCTTGTAGCAAGTAAAAGGAAAAATTAGATGGCAGGCAATTATAAACCTCTCTCTGGTATTTAGTACATTATTGAAATTCTTTATTATGTCATCATCTCGCTTGTACTATGAATGAGGAAACACAACTGAGTTCACATTCTCTTTATACAACTGACAGAAAGGAAGGGAGTCGATCATCATTTCCCATTAACTCTTGAAGATTTATGCTTTTTTCATAATTTTAAATTTTTGTCTATTTCATTCAGATAATTTGAAGGTTAGAAAAATGAGACAAAGTAAAACAATAGTGACTTTCTGTGATTAATTTTTCAGTAATGTCAGTGATGTCAATATGCCGATCCACCAACACATTTTATACAACAGTACAAGCAGAAATACTGGAGATAGATTGATGTCCTGAAGAAAAACAGGTGCAGGCAGAAAGCTGGTACAATGTGCAAGCAAATAAAAGATGAAATGCATGGTAATGGCAGTTTAGGAATGTATGTATGGGGACATGAGTCTTGCTGGAATAACTTCAGCTTTTGAGTAAAAGTCTATTAAATATGAGAAATGTCTATCCACTGAAATATAAATGGTTGAAGTCTTGAAAAGTGCTCTCCTTGTTACAACATAAATCTCTTGTTAAGCTGAAGATTTTAGCCACAGAATATATATCTAGAAGTTTCTCAAAAAATAAAGCATAGGAACTTAACCTCTTTTACTTCATTTTCTTCGAAGCACTAGAGCAAATGTTTGTGTGCAGCAGAAAAGAGAACGTCAAAATTTTCAATACATTTTCTTTACTCTTACTGTCATTTAAAACCAAGAAAGAACAAAGAATGAGGAAGAATATATACCATAGAAAGTAAACCTGCATGGACAGGAAAAGGACTAAATTGACTTTATGGAACTCTATTGTCTCTAACTCTCTGAATATATTATTTATTTCCTTTTTCACTTGGTATAGTCATCATACTATTCCCTGAGTCTTAGCCTGAAGCAAATAGTTCCAGTCTCTAAATATATTCCAGAAAATTAAAATAAAAATAGGGGAAATTCCCTATCTAATACAGATCGTGACTCCAAACAGAAAGGAAAATGCTTGTAAAAATTATCCACACCACTTCTAAAGGAAACGCTTTTGGAGAAGGAAATTTCTGCTGAGGACCCAGAAGAAAGGTATTGGAGGCACACTCAAAAGTGAAAATTATAGCTGTATTCTATATGGCCCTCCTTTATTAGCTTTATTAGGTCAAGCAACAAGGTTTTTGGTACCAGTAAGTGAAAAAAATACTGGTAGAAGGGGAAAGGCAGGCACTTCAAGAATCAGTGAAAGTTGGTAGGAATGTTAACCAGTACTAATCTCTGGTAGTGATTAGAGCTCTGTGGTTTTAGAACACTTAAAACGATGTAGTCTGTTGATGGCATTAGGAATCACAAGTATGACTGTATGTGGGTCTTCAATAGTGATGTGAAAAATAAACACATATGCTGTGGGAGGGATAGAATGTAAGAAAATAAAGTTAGAGCAGCAGGCAATCTCACCCCTGAGGAGTTGCAGCTTCACTAATTATCAAAGATTAGGAACAGGCCTGCCCTTAACAGGTCACAGCTGTGTCCAATGAGGATGAGTGCTATAAAAGAGTGGGTTAGCTGGGTGAGGGGAGAGTTGGAGTTTGTTGGCTGTGCTGTGAGGAAGAGGGAGTCAGTGCTGTGAGGGGCTGCCCGTGAGAAGTTGCTGAGAAGGTACGGGAGCTTTGCAATAAGATGACAGCAATATGCTTTTCTGTTGCGCAAAAATAATCATACTTCTAAGTAGTGGAGAATGCTAATTAATGTAGGAATAACACTTCCACCAACTTTAACTATTTCTCAAGGGTATCCTGGCTAGGTTTATAGGACATGCTTATTGTCCACAGCCACGATTCAACAAAGCTACACAAGAAAAAAAAATAATAGAAATGAGAAAAGGTAAATTCCTGGTGCCATCAATAAACCATACTGTTTTCCTTTCTTTGGAGAGTGACTTACTGATGATCCTCAGTGGATTTTCCATAGCAAAAGCTGTGATAGTCTTCTTTAAAATAGTAGGATCATAGAATCACAGAATGGCTTGGATTGGAAGAGAAGATCAGTGTAGTTCCAACCCCCTCTGTCCTGGGCAGTGGTATGTTTCACTAGCCAAAATTGCTCAGAGCCCCATCCAACCTGGTCTTAAACACTTCCAGGAACAGGGCATCCATGACTTTTCTGGGCAACCTGTTGTAGTGTGTCACACCCCTCACAGTAAGGAAATTCTTCATGATATCTGATCGAAACCTCCTCTCTTTCAGTTCGAAGCCATTTCTCCTCTTTCTTGTAAAGGACCCTTCTCCATATTCCTTGTAGCCCCCCTTCAGGTACTGTAAAGCCAAAATTAGGCCACCTGTAAGCCTCCTATTTCCAGGCTGAAAAATCCAGTGCTCTCAGCCTTTCCTCATGCAAGAGGTGGTCAATGCCTCTGATCACCTTGGTGACCTCCCTTTTTTCTCCCACAACCTCTAAACATAAGACAAATTTTCAGTCACATTTCAATGTTTTAAGTATGTAAATGAGCACCTGTTAATATTGTAAACAACCTTAGGCAAAAAATTGCCTTAATGCCACTGTTTCTGATGAAATTCACACAACTGAGTCACTTTTCAGAGAAATCTACTTATCTAGATGATTGTGAACATTAATAACTTTTGCAGGCTGATTTAATGAGTCATGAATGCATAACAGGAGAAAGAAAACCAGATATCACCAAATGTAGTATTTCTGAAAGTGGGAGACAGAACAAAAATATGTTATTTAGAAAAAGGCCTGCCTGACTCATATGGTCTGAGGGGAGAATGGTTCTCAGTGCTGATTGTAAATTCTGTCACATATATGAAAGCTGATTGGAGCTCCAATTATAATTACTATCTGCTGCTTCTACTATATAAGCAAGCTGCAGGTAGCCCTTTGTGTCTAGGGCTGCCAATTAAATCCTTGCATGCCTGCAGTCCCAGGTTGTTATCACCTTCTACTGAAGACAACAAATCTCATCATATAAAAGTGGCAGTCTGCAGCTCTAACAAGAGCGCTTATTAGTGATGCTTTTGTAAATCATGAAGCAGATTTTGAAGGCTTATATCTTCGAAAGAAATAACTTTATTGAATCTCACAGTCAGTGGTGTAGAGCTGATTTATCTGCATAAATTGGCAAAATGGAACCGTGAAGCTGAAAGAGAAGGTTTAAAGACTTTTTTTTTTCCACTTCCCAGCTAAACACTAAACTTACCTGTATAGTATTTTGCAGCAGAAAGTACCAAGTTAGAGATGCACAAATCTCCAGTGTGTATTGCTGATGGAAACTGGCTTACTTCCCAGTTTGCATTAAATTACCTTAAATGTGTCAAAGTATGTCTGCTTTGAGTTTAATTTTGGGTAGAGAAGGTTTGATAATGTGGTGCTGAATATTTAATATTGATTATATCTTTAGGGGGGAATTGGTGGTTAACCAGTAAATTTCTAGACAGTTTCGTGTTAAGTCCTGTCAAAGACATTGCCATTCAGTTTATTCACTGAATGGCCACAGTCCTTTGATCTTTTTTTTTTTTTTTT
>NW_005054364.1:1339034-1389478 GCF_000277835.1 Geospiza fortis
GGTGGGGTGGCGGTTTTTTTCCTTAAGACAGAGCAATTTCTCTAAGATAGAATTAGTATAAATACTAACCATTAAGCTGTTAAAAACCAGCTGTGTTTATGAATGAAGAAAAGAAATATGAGACTTTTGAGAAATGATGGTCATTGTCAAGGTTATATTGCAAACTGGAGAAAGGAGAAGCTAGATTTGTTTCCATGGCAATAAAGAATACCCTTAGTCTCTTTGAGTTCATTGCCTATCATACAAAATGCATGCATAACTCTACTGAGAGTCCTGAGAAGTGATTTTACAGACTTTCTGACTCTGGAGTGAGACCTGCATGCTTATCATTTGATCTAGTCCAACAAATCCAAGTGAGATTAGATGCTGTGGCTACTAATATACAATGACTGAAAATCCTTTGGTAAGCAAACTTCTATTTATCAATAAAAACACATCAGATAGTGGTGCTGTGTGTAACAGTGTGCATGATATTTTTGTATTTATGTAGGAAGTATTTTGCTTTATTCTCTAACAGCAAAAATTCTCTCTGGAGGGCACTAAGGATATTTCCTTGTGAATCTTTTTTCCAAGTAGACAATGAAAAAAGAAGCAAGCTCTAGTGGTGCTTGAAAATTCTCCATCTACTCTTCATACCTAAGTTTTATTGTTCTTACTGACCAGACTTCCCGAAACACTTTCCATACTTACTTGACATTTTTAGTCAGCTTTTTGGAAACCAATTTTTATATTTGGTTCTGTAAGTTTGGATATTTCTGTGGAGCTTCAGAGTAAATGTCTTCTTTTGTAATTACTTAGGCCTTTTGTGGTTTTACTTGCATCGTAATAAAATGGAATAGAATTTTGGAATAAGATGTTCAGATCCCATATTCTCATGATTTTCATTCATGGGACAGGTTGCACAGAGGTGACCCTTTTGCATTTTTTATACTCTCTTATTTATACTCATTGTCTTTGCAATTTGTTTTCCCCATTGACTAGATAAGAGCTTTTCCATGTCTTTTTTTTTTCTGATTGCACATGTACTATTGCCTCTTACTAAGAATTTGGTGAAGTACAGGGGAAAACACAGCTGTAAAGGAAGAGCCTTTTATTATTTGAATGTCTTAAAAATCATGGAGTGAGTAAACAGTACTCATGTTGATAATGACTCAGGTTTTCTGTAGATGCTTGATGAAAAATCTTGAGATAGCACAAAGATGGAATACTGCATATCTTGGTGCATGTTGAAGAAAGGTCACCTAGGAATTATACAATTGGAATAATAAATGAAGCTTAGATCTTTCTGAGAATAATGGGGCCCTTTTTTGTCAGTTATATATTTCTATTTCATTTTAAAAGAGATTTTATTATATTTATGATCTCAACAAAAGTCAAATAGGACAGGTCTTTATAAATGCGGTGAGTGATCTTTTCAAGAATCCTACAAATACTAGCAAAAAGATTATAGTCATATCTCATGTTAGTGGCCAGAAATATAAAAATATCAAATCCACCTATCATTTGGTAAAGTGTAATTCTTGTTTAGTCAAAAATTGCTTTTGATATGTGCCATCAGCCACTAGGATGGTTCTACAAAATGACACAACCACATGTGCGTACTTGTGCACTCATTAAAAATGTGTTCAACAGAACTGATTTTATTTAGTGCTTCAACATTTTGAAGTTCAAACAAAGATGCAAAATCCATTGTTGGTACAGTTCACCTGCAGGAAAAAAATTCTGAATGTCATACAAGCGTGTGAAGTTTGAGGAGTTTTGTATTTGTCTCTGTTCCATATTTGAACCCATAGTAGGCAAGTACTTAGGAGATCATGCCATGTGCAAGTTCTTTTTAGCTTTTCACTGATGACTTTCAGAGTATACTCAGGCACTGTAGCTGACACTCAAAAAATTGATTTGGCTTGCATACATGCTTCATATAATTAATATTGTGGCATCTGAATGACCCAATAATTTAAAATTAATAAAGGCAGATCTTCAGAAGTCACATTTGATTGAGAAAGCAGAAAAGTACTGCAACCAAGGATCTCCATGGAAATTTTGCAGTAAAACTTTCCTTAATTGGGTCAAAGAAGTTTGCCATAATTCTAATATCTTTTGAAAGTATTCATTATAACTCTGCTATTGCAAATGTATTAGCAGTTAATGTAGATTACGTTCTATTTGAGAAAGACTCTAACTAATGAATGTATTCTCAGCACGTCATTACAGCGAGGCAGCTATCCAAGTCATTGTATTTCTCCTTTCAGATTTGTTTTCAGAGTCAAGAACAAATTTGTATGCACTCTGATGGAATTTCAGAACTAACTCAGTTTTTACTGAGCTGAAAAAAACCGTAATCCTTTAAAGAGGGTGATACCTACATTCAGAGAGCATTCTTAAGGAAATTTGTTTCATCCAATGTCTTTTTTGCTCTTCGGAGTGTGACATACAGAGCATTCTTCCTTACCCATAATTTTTCATGAAACTGCTCTGAAACTGGTCTCATTTAAAAAATCCACTCCGTTTTCTGCCTTGCTATTTCAGGAGATGCAAGGGCAGGAAGAATTTGATTATTAGCAGTTTCAGAAACAGCCTTAGAGTTTACTGCTCTACAGATCACAATGATTGAGACTCACGTTTCTAATCCTATTGATCTGCAGTTTCATTAACTTTCAACATCTCAGAAGCTTGCAAACTGTATGTAAGATGCTCTTGCACAGTGAAATAAATAGAAGTATTTTGTTTTCATCATAAGCTTAAGACTGTTTCAATAATACTTTGCATATAGTGAAAATAACAGAGGAATTCTATAAAGTGCATGGACGATTCAAAAATAAAATTAATTAGAAATTTTATTGTTATGTGTGGAGGGTTTACGCTAAAAATATGTATTGGAAAGAAAAAAAAACATATGCCCAATTTTAAAAAGAGTTGCATGAGTGTATCCCATTCCCTTTTCCTGCATCCCATTGTCACACCCACCAGAGGTGGATGCTTTAGTCTGCATGAACTTTATGATGTCATTTTAGTTTTCTGCTTCAGTGAAAGTTTTTGTTCTTCATTAATGTACCTTACTACTCTTAAATATGTTGTGTTACAGTGAGCCAACATTTATAATTTTTAAATTATTATATTTCATTTTAAAAATTCAAATTTCCTGAACATACTTCTTTAACATAGTGGAATCACTTTGTATTTATTATCTCTGGTGAAAATTGTTATTCTTAGCTTAGTTAATAAAATAATAAGTGTTTCTTTGACTTTTCAAATAATTTATTTTCTGGCCTTAATAAAAATTGAAAGACAAATGTGGATTTCCCTCTTATGCTCTTAAAAATTTACCCTAGTAAAAATAAAGCTGTAGAGATTTGGAGAGGGTCCAATATATTGTAGCATGGCTGTATGTGACCCTTAGCAAATGATGTAATATCTGATGTTCAGTTCAGCTACCCACAAAATTACATTAAAAGTACTAATTTGAGGGTGACTAATTAAAAATTGACTGTGGATGATACAATTGACTCTATTCCCAGTACTAATATATTACTTATCCTTGAATATTCAAGTCCTAGTTCTTTATTACTACAAATAACTGTTAAAAGTTCATTTTAAGCGCCAGTGATTATATATTTACTGAAAATGGTTTATGTTCTTTTATCAATTTTGAAATTTGACCTTTTGTAAAAGTAATACTGCATAAAAAAGGGAACGTTTTATGAAAAAGAATAATGTTTGAAATATTAGTTTTGTTTGTTAGATTTAGGAAGATATTTAATGTTATTTGTCTCATTTTAGAAAGCTTCTGTGCTTTCCAAATATCATGGATTACAAATGACATATGTGTATAAACACATATGTGCACAAACGTGTGTGTATGTATATCTATCTAAATAGATGGATAGATATAGATATGAGTATGTGTGTGGTATAAAAACATCATAATTTGGTTTCCAGATGAGTTAGTTACAAAAAAAGACCCAGCTGTGTAAAGGACAATATGATGTGACTTATGGATGAAGTTAAAACAGAATTAATGGAATTGCTAATGTAAGTTCAGTTTGTGAAGTGAAAAGAAGTTACTTATTTACTTACTGATAAAATTCAGAATTAATTAATATAATGAGTAACTAAAATAATTTTATCATCTCCTTTATGAATAATTTGCTGAATTTTTTCTCCAAGGAAAACAGTTGTTGCATACATGTCTTCTGATAAATTACTTGGGGTTCCACTTAAATAAATTATAATCTGAGAGACTTATTACTAGACTTCTTTAAAGGATATTTGTGAGTCAGTTTAGATTTATGACATAATGCAAATCAAATTTTCAGTTATTGTTATTGATACTAGTGTTATTAAAAATTAATCATCTTATGCACAAGGGATAAAGATGACAAATCCAGGAATATGCTTTGAAGATGCACTGAAATTAATATTCTTGAAAGAGTAATGTGACTGAATCTTCTTGCTTATTAGTACGTTTTTTGACAAGCAGTGCAGAGATTATTGAAGATTTGTATTAATAAAATATCTAATAATATAGAAAGAGTGCTGTGTTCAAGACTGAAATAATTTTAGATAAACATAAAATAGAATGAATTTTTGTTTTACTAATAGACAATGACAACTTTGTTTTAAATGAGAGAAGCCTAATTTTTTAACCTAAGTGAATAGAATAATAGAAAATAGATACTTTATAATTTCCTGACAGTTTATTCTTTCTCCTAAATAGCAGTTGTATACCGAGAGAGTAATAGGAATATTTTTCATTATTTCATTTGCATTATTTCACAGCCTATGAAGACAGATAAAGAAAAACAAAGCTTTTATTTTTTCTAAGGGTTTTTGTGTCATGGAGTGATATATTTTCATCTCTCAAAATCATGTTTGCAAATTGATTGATGGTGGTATTAACAGCCATGAAGGACTTCAAATGTGCTGTATTTTGTATTTAAGTAATGAAACAGATTTAACCTTAGGAGTTTCCAGGAGATGCACCTTTATTTTACCACGAGGCATCATGATGTACTGGTGCTGCCAAATTTCATAGAATCATTGCCAAAATATAAGAGATACATGATGAAGTAATATTTGGGAGAAGAAAATAAGCATGTAATACTTAAAATATCACTTTGAGTTATATGAAAAGTTACAGTGTTAAAATGTTCACTCTTGCAGCAAAATAGAAATTTCATTAAATTGCTTAAAGCTTACTGAAACATGCTTAGCTCTGTGATGAGAACACCGTATAGATTGGAAAACAGAATAAATTCTGTGGAAATAAATGATAACTTTCTTACATATTGTCTTACCAGGTCAGTATGAGCAAATTCTGTGTTGATAGGAACAGTATGATTGAGGGGATACACACCACGTTCTATTGTCCTCTAAGTTCATCCTAATGCCAGGATAAGACATTTTTAAAGGAGTGGTTAGAGGGCCAGTTTGTTTTTATTATTTTACTGCATCCTATGTATTTGCATTTCTTTTCAATAAAATTGTTACCTTGTGTGAGGCCTGAAGTCTGAAAGATAAAAATTATTTCAATTCTTAATCAGTCTGTTTCAATCTGTCTTGAAAGCTGAAGGAAAAGTGACTCAAAATATTTTGTGATATGTGAAGGAAGTTGAGGTCTGCTAGTACAGTATGTTTGTGCACATCTGAAATATAGATGACAAAGAAGAGTATGGACACATCACATTTGGGGGTACATAAGATAATCAAGACTGTCAGTGGTAAGTTGTTCATAATTTCCAGTGAAATCAGAGGTGGTGTCCAGGGTACCTGGTAATGGTGCCATACCATTACTCATTTGGCAGCTGTCTGTAGTATGGTTTGAATAATGATGAGTTAGATGAGTCCTTTCTCAGACTCATTTTTCAAACAATTCAGACATCTTTTTCTTACTTATATTTAAGCCTGAATAGTATGTGCTTATAAACCTACATATTCTAATGTCTTCCCCTTTATTATCTGGATTAACCTGTTTCTAGAAACATATTAAATTTTTAATTAATGGAAATGCATTTTTGAGAATGTGTCCTCAGCTCTTATTCTGCCTCTTCACATTATCATGCTTTTTTTTTTTTTTCTACCTGGGGCTGGTTACAAGGCCCTGAATTCCTTGGTCAGTTCCTTAGTCAGAATCCTTTCTGCTGTTCTTACTTGCCTTCCCTCCCCATGATTTTCCACTCCATCCTCCTCCCCTGTTTCCCAACATGCTGCTCAGTATCGCTTAATCAAGGTGGAGAGATGGATGACTTCCTTGGCAAGAAGAGAGCACGAAGCCTGAGCACAGTGCACTCTAATTTGTCTTGTGTCGGAATGTAAAGCAGGCTCTATCACCCAGGCTGCCAGGCGAGGGTGAGGGATGGTGCCTCTGATAGGTTTATCATGTTGTCTCATCTCTAAGAAAGCTAAATGAAAATATAAAGTTCTCAGGGACTGTACAGGGGTATGTACTGATAGCATATTGCTTCTGGAACTAAAACTTAGGTCCACACTGTGGTCTCAGCGTGTCTTTGTTTTAAAAGGGACAAAAACTTTGTACTTATAACCAAGAAGAAAGCAATTTCCAGGCATGTGTCATATGTCAATATAACTTAAATTTAAAATGTAAAATATATTACTGAACTATTAATTTCTGTTTGGATGAAGGAAAAATAATTTCACTTTCAGGTAAGCATACCAATGCACACACTGCCTCACTGGAATTTCAAATTACATTTTGGTGTATAGGTCAGAAGGACTGATGCTAATGATGACCCAGAATTAGAAGTTCACACATTTGTCATGGCAGTCAGAGAAGTCTGCATGAGAATTAGATGAGAAAATGTAACTAATTACTGCAAACAGAGTCTTGTCACCAAACTTCTCTCATCTACCTTGTTTGGAGTCTTTTCCCTATGTTTCCTTTAACACATACTTTCCATGTAATTTTAGTCCTTGTCATCCTCTCTCTGCCTTTATGTAGCAATACTTTTCAATCCAGGCTGATTTTTTTACTCCTTCTAAAAATGTGTTATAGCTCCACTTAGGAAAGATCCCTGAAAGATTTAACTACAGTTGACCACTTTGGCACAAGCAGGGTTTTTACAAACTTTACTGTAGTGAAAAATCGTGCGGGAAGTGTATTGGAAAACAGAGGTATTGTTTAGAATCTAAGTGAAGTAGTTTCTCCCTGTGTCTATTTCTATTGCACTTCCAAACAAATGGACCAAGACCGATGAGTTGTGATGGCTAATTGCGCTATTTAGGGGCTGAATGACACCTGCGGTAGGGGCTATTTCCCTAATAAATTCTAGACATTTCTGAAGACCTCAGAAATAATTTCTGTACTACACAATCACTTACCACAGAGGTCCTTTAACATTAAGGCAAATACAATCTCAGCAAATAGAAAAAGAAGAGAGCAAGAGATTTTGCATGTAGAAAGAAGGTTTTTTCTGTTGAAAGCAGTCTTTTGTTGAGTAATCTTAATAAATCTGGATTTCCTGTTTCCAACTCTTTTGTTTTCCTTAGTTTACTCTGTCCCAGGAATACACAATGATTTGGCAGAAAGGAATGCAGATGCCAACAACAGTTCTAGTGTAAAGATGACGCTCCCTAGAGGCGAGGCTAAAAATATGTTAGGTTGGTATTTTTTCATTGAGAAGGATGCCATAGAAGGAGGAACTAAAAAGCTGTGCTGTGCTTACAGCTTAATTTGGAATTTCAGTGTTGTTAAACTTTTTTTTACCTCTGCATGTCTTAGGAGTACACATTCCCTAGAATATATATCCTATACATTATTAAAATGGTCAGTAAATTGCATTTAAAATTAAGGATATATTACTTCTGTAAATCCTCTGTAAATACATTGCCAAAAAATTCACAGAATGGATCTTATTAGTTCAATATCAAAATGACAGCTGACAGTTATTCTCTTCCTCTAGGTATCCATTTTCATACTTTAATTTTTACTTAGTGGAGCATTAGAGAATGTAGCACTCCAATTCCTCCCATGGCCACAGTAACTTTTATCAGGTTGATAGAATTTGGGTTCTTGCAGTTTTCTCTTTGGGGATAAGACTAGTGGGTTATAAATTACATCATGTGATATTTTTTTCAGTAAAATAAAAAAATTTGGAGAAAGAGGAAGGCTTTAAAAACCTTAGCAAAACAACACATTACATGAATGTTTCTTTACTTTGTTTACCTAAAATCATATTCTCACAGAGATGCGGCCTTCTCTCAGGATGAAGGAAACTGCCTCTCAGAGATGTATTAAATTTCATCCTACCAGTTGTTCATCTGTGCTCATGGGTTTTTCATGAGGTTAAAAGTTATTTTATAGCTTGATTGGACAGAAGACAAAGTCATCAAAGCTAATAATTTTGGTATTGTTCCTTGATATCACTTAATTATTTGGTCAGAAGAGGCTTTTGCCAGTCTATTCTTTCCTGTCTTCTCCAGGCAGCTTTCCTTTGCCTTAACATACTCAGTTCATTCAACACTTAGTAGTCAGAAAAATAAGACCTGTTTTATAAATTGCAGAGAAGACACACTAAATTCTTCATCCTGAAGTAATAGGGCTGAGACATGTAAGTTTAGGTCCATTGAAATCCCTCATCCTGCCTGCTTGGAATCTTTAGGCACACAGTAACCAGCCATGCTTACACAGCCTTAATATTTGTGTCTCCAGTAGAGGAGCAAGAGCTGCATAATAGAAAATACAAGTGGAATAAAGAGAGCAGTGATCTGTGGTGGAAATAAAGAATTTTCTTGGCAAAGTGAATTTGCTGTCATTTAATATTACTGAAAAGGTTATATGTAATTAACTGCTTTCATTTTTAGAAAGCAGCTAATTAGGTGATTCATTGAGATGCAAATACATCATCCATTGATTTCTTGTTTAATCAGCATGGAGTAAAACTAGTCTGTAGCCTTTGTAAACTGAATCAGGGAAAGTTCTTCTGGCCCTGAAGAAAATGGGTGATGAAATAAAAGTTGTGATATTAGTGAAGATGAGATGGTACATTCTCACATTATTAAATAGTGCAGGGAAGATGAATGAGCACTCAACTTTTTAACAAAATAAGGAAGAAAAACTCCAGTGTAGGATTCAATAAATCAAGTAAGAAAGTCAGGGTTCTGCAACTGTTTAGGTACTCATTTTTTGATATGCTTTTTAAGCTTGCATTTTAATCTTTTCTCTGTTCCTAATTTTCTTGTGAGCTTATTCTTATCCTGTGTGCTCTGTTGAGAGCATTAGCTCATTTTTTAACTTTTCCAGTTAAATTTCTTGAGAAAAGATAATATCGAGATACAAACCAGGAAAAGACCAGATATCAGAACTTTTCAAAAGTGTTGCCAATGTTTTCTTTCATTCAGTATTTGGAAGTACAGTGCTCTGAAATACTAAATTAATCATTGCTTTTTACTGAACGGGCTCTGCAGTTTCTTGGTTCAAGTTTGATGGAACATTTTCACAACTACTCTCCTAAAATGTTTGCTTTTCTTCTCTATCCTACACCTCTCAGAAGTTAGAGCTGCAAAAGAAGATGTGAAGAATTAGGCTCCTCAGTTAAGTCTGAGTATGGTGAGGATGGCCCAAGAAACTTAAAATACGTTTGATTAATAAAAGGAATTATTCCTAAGTGTACTACCAGCTTAACTTGGATTTGATTAATTTAAATAGCCCTTTGCATTATGTTTAATTGATTTTATGTTCATGTTTCTTAACAAAACATCCTGGTGTTCTGACACTAGACTCTTTCAATATGGTAAAATTGTTCTTTGAAAAAAAGGAATATATTATTTCAAACTCCAGGAAAGGATCAGATTCCCTGAGCTGTGACCGTATGTGAAAGAGGTGCTCCCTATGGGTAACTAACAATAACATAAACCAAGCCTCAGGCTCTTATCATTCTGTTCCAGAGTATTTACTTCATTTGAAATCATTGAGAATATATTGTCAGTAAAGGTGCTTGTTGTATCTCTCCTGGCTTAAAGGTTAGTCATGCAAAAGGGCGTTTTTAGTCATAGTTATGAAAAGATTTTTTTATTTATTTTTTAGTGAAGGGGTTAATGTATTTCTATCTTCTGGTTAGACCTCAGCTGGGACCTTGGTCTAATGTTTCTTTAGCTCATGAATATTAGCCTTTCTTTTGAATAGACCCAAGATATATGGAAAATCATCTCAGCTACATGTCTCTTGTGGGAAAAAGTCTAAATGTCAAGCAGTAGCGCTGAAAGCCTTTAAAATTGGTTCGTGTTCTGCAAAGAAACATGTTTATGAGCACAGCAATGGTTCTTTCCCAGAACTGCCTTGCAGCCTGTATTGCTGAAATGAATGCAGATTTCTCAGCCTATGCTAGATCTGTTCAGCTACCAGTAACCTGTGAATTGTTTCTTGGATCTCAGATCTATTTCCACAAAAGGCCATGTCTTTTGGCACCACAATTTGCACTTGTGTCAGCTACATAATTTGACACAGGCAATTTGGTATTCTTGAATCACTGTTTGCCAGGCAACAAAACCAGGAATATGTGGAGACACCACAGACAACTGATGCTTCATCTCATGTACCAGAAGGTCTTGAAAATTAAACATACAGGAATGCAGCAAAATATTTTCATGCCATGAAGAGAATGTTGGGGTTTTTGGTCACTGTCCTGCCTTTCTTAAACTTCCACAAATTCTGGGAAGGATCATATGGAAACTACATTTGATCCTTTCAGCAAGTAATAGGAAAAAAGAGTTGCTCGTTTCATCATTGGTGTGCCCACTTTCTCTTTCACCTATCACTTGCCCTCACTCATTGTAGTTTCAGGCTCTGTCTTCTCACCATCCTCTTCTCTGGAGCTGATGAGCAATCTCTGGGTTCTAAGGAAGGAGATGGAGTGCCTTTCTGAGCCCCACTCTTGGGCTGTATCAATCTAAACTGCATGGCAGGAGGTCAGATGGACAGAGATCTTCTCTATAAATTTAACTTCTCTGAAGTCCCAGTTTCACTATAATTTTCCTCAACACATTACTAGGTATCCACATGATAAAGTAAAGCAGTACTCGATGGTTGAATTAGACTGGACATGGATGGCAACAGCATCTTTCAAACAGAAGTTTTAGAAAGTTCAAACAGAACTTTCTAAACCACCACCAACCTGGGATAGTTCTGATGAATTGTGCAGACCAAACAATCTAGTAAGATTACTGCTCTGCATTACCATTACTCTACTTTCTCTGTAAGTGAAATTCTGATGTTTCTAATGACTTTTTTTTGGGGGGGGGGAGGGGGGATAATTTTGATCTGATTTAAATTGTATTAAGTAGTTCAACATGAAGGTGAATTTGTCAAAAACTTTGAGAGTAATGTAAGAAGTATAGAGAAAGCAGAAAACTCTTAGGTTGTGTTACTCTGATCTCATAATTGAAATAGCTCTTTGGTTTTGTTTCCTCCTGGTTTTTCCAGATCAGAGGGATCTTAGGCTGTGGCTGTCCTGTCTAATTAGACCAATCAAATGCATTTAAAATTGGATTTCAGGAACGTATATTGCCCTCCCACGTACATCTGCCCTACAGATCCTGTTCACATGTTTTAAAGAGCTTTTCCTCAAGAGCTGTTTCTTTTGTATATTTTAGATCTCCATTAGCAGTTTTCAGTCTTTAGTGGAAGGACACTTGTAGACAATGTTTGTATATGTTGAAAGTGGGTTTGTATAATCTCTGAAATGAATAGAAATTATGCTGATTTTTCTTGACATTCTTTCATTTACAGATTAAATGAAAGGTTCTTAACAATGTCTGTGTAGTCTGCCACAGACTACTAAAGGCCAAGTCCCAAATGAACATTTAGTTTTGCAGAAAACAATTACTTTGCATCAGGAATAAACTCAAGCAGCATCTGGAAGGTAACAAGAAAAATGGTCAATCTGTCTTAGTTTTATTCAAGAGTTAGATTAAGAAATTAGCTATAGTTACTTGTGCCCACTTGACCTTATTACTCTGATTTGCCGAAGTAAATACATCTACAGATTCCTGTTTCCTGAGTGCATTTTCTACTTTCTTGTAACCTGCATGGTTACAAGTGGGTTTTCAGTGATCATGGCAACTTTCCACCATTGTTTATGAATGCATTTTTACTACAGTACTTAACAGGACATTTACTGTTTTGCTTAGTTTTTGGAGTGCTGTTGGTAAAAAAAGAAATATTCCAACTGGATTCAGGTGTCTCACAGACAGGATAATGTTACATTGATTTTAAAAAGAAAAAATACAGTGTCTAAAGTTACATGTTTTTCAATGGTATCAAGTTACTAATTTTTCCTTACTCATTCAACGGACAAAGAACATCATACTTAAAAATCTAGTGATTTCAATTGCAAATACTCTGTAAAACCAGAGCAAACAGAAAAAATTATCTTGACAGCTCTGATTTGGTTACTTTGTGACTTTGACTGACTGTTATTTTGCTTTTAGAGGGTTAAACTCCAAAGCATCTTTGGCATGTTCAGCCATGTGAAATATTTGTAGTAAACCTCAAACCAAGTTTACCTAGCTGGTTTTCATTAAAACTTTTCATTAAAAGAACAGCACTGGGTCTGTTTGATTTCAAGGATTTGGGATTTCCATAAGACAGATCCTTTTCACTGAAGAGAGATGGTTACTATATAGATTTCCATGATTTTGCTGGGAAGAATGAGATGCAGCTCAATACCTATGAATTTCACTGAGGCAGTAGTCTTCTTTAGAGAAATCTTGTATGTGGACATGTGCAATCAAGAGTTTAAATAAAGATACTCCTCCAGTCCAGGGTAAATTAACCACTGAATTTTATGTATGATCATCTTGCCCCCTACAAGCCTGGATAGGCCTAAAATGTAACGCAAGTAAGAGAGGGTGTTAACTTAAATGGTGATGTGCTTGATGTCAGAATTGGAACAATAGCTTTTTTAGGAATTGAAAACAAGAAGGAACCAAGTGGAAATTGCACCTACACTTCGCAAAAACTTTGAAGAGGAAAATATTTGTGTTAATGCATTTACTAGCTTTTCATGACACCAGATGCAGTCCTGCATAAAGTTTGGTGAAATGCACTGCCTTAGTTTCATTTTAGTCTATCACCTTTATTGCCATGTGTATCATCTTCTCTAACATCACAAGGTGCTAAATGATATCGCTCGTACCTGGGAGTGACAATATACATCTAGGGATCAAAATGCTCAAAACATTTAGCACAGCATATGCTTCCTGTGGAAATTTTCTATGCAAAAATACCCAATTTAGCTCTGAACAGAGCAGCAAAAGAAAAATCCACAGCTGGCAGCCTTCATCTCTGCTAATCCCAAGTGGCAGGCTAAACAAACAGGAAAAAAAGCCCTTCTGTTCACTATTCTCCCCTCCATTCAGTGTAAGAATTGTAATAAATACATGACAAGATACAGGAATAGAATGCCAGTACTCTTTCTTACTTATTCAAGACATCTAATTATATCCAAGAACACCAAAATATTCTCAGCTCTATAGACACTGGAAGGATTATGCATTGGGTGGCCTAGCTGAAGGCTTCACAGACTGAATGAACACACATTTTTCATTTGCTGGCTATGCAGTGCAGTCTTCATCATGCTACTTTGTGTTGGGGTTTCTCACTTTCCCAATCATGTTGGTTATACTTAATTTATTTTTCAATTTTCTAGGGACAAGGTGATCTTTAATAGTAAATGCAAGTGTTAACCTGGGTCCTCCAAATCTGGGTCCTCCTTAAGCTATTTTTATTCCTCTGTGAACTTGTTGTTAACAAATGCTATTTTTTTTTGTTATTTCTAATAGGAATAGTATTTATTATTTAACAGGATACTGCCCACCTCTGCTGTGTTCTGATGTACACAGCAGCTGGTATAATACATGTCATGACTGAGGGCCTCAGATGCTGTGGGCATTGCTTACAAGGCAGTAAGTACTAATGCAGAAAGTACTTGTGCAGGTAGCAGGAGAGACACAGTAGGAACATGTGGTCATTGCTATGGTGGGAGGAGATTGCTAGTGTAGTTTCAACAGAACTCCGTACTGAGAATTCTTATGTTTGCTAAAAAAAAGTAAATTGGCAAGTTGAGTGAATAAAAGACCGTGAATTTTGCTTTCAGTACTGTTACATTCTAGGTAGTGAAGTCATTCAAAAACTAAGGATGAAGAGTTTCAGAAGGATTGATGAAATGATAAAGGGTTGCAGTTCAGCTTGGGGAAGGGAAGGCTCTGGTTGCTCTTCTAGCAACCTCCCAATACCTAAAGGACAAGTGGAAATGGATTTAAGCTGAAGAAGGGTAAATTTAGATCAGATATTAGGAAGAAATTCTTTATTGTGAGGAATTTGTTGAGACACTGGAAAAGGTGGCCCAGAGACATTGTGGATACGCCATCCCTGAAAGCATTGAAGACAAAATTTGATGCAGAGGAAAGTTGAATGATGCACCAAAAAAACCCAATCTGAAAATAGATTTGCAAATTAATTCATGGCCTTTAAGCTGACTTGCCACTTAGGATCTAGTTATTGATGTAACAGTAGAAAATGTCAAATCAGAATTCTGTAGTAAGTAAAGTAAGTAAAGTACTTAAAAAAGTATTTTACATGATTATTCTGGAAAAACACACACAAGAAATTAGAGAACATCATTACATAAATCTATAGAATACCTGTATCTTCAAAACAGAAGGTGATGCAATCCTTTCTGCACAAGGAGAAATAAACATGGAATAAAGCTGGAAAATGTGACTGATATGATAGATGTCTTGAAAATCAGAGGTGTCGGGGTAAAAACGAATTGGTTGCATTTTCTTTCAGTAGAAAAAGTTGGAGACATGACATGAGATTAGCAGGTTTTTGCCTCAAAACTCAGAACAGGAGGTGATCATTTATACGTTCTGTTGTCAAGCTATGGCATTCCATGCCATGAAATGCTGGGGATGATAAAATGTGACCAAAAAAGCAATTGTATTTTTTTTTCTTTTTGTTCCCACAGAGAGCTATTAAAAAATAGGCAGCGCCTCTGCCTCAGGAATTGTCTAGCCAACAACTTTCTGAAGGTCCAGAGGGGTTTATGGAGAGGTGTCATTGCACAGCTGAATGCTGCCAGAGAAGGGGGTTTGGGGTGGGGAGACCAATATGGAGTTCCTTGCCTATGTAAAAATTTCAGTGGAAAAAAGCCAAATACCTCTGTTCTGTGAGCTTACTGGAAATGATGTGAAAGTGGTGTGCTCACAATCAGGAATGACCTAGCATGTCCTTCTCAGAGGCAATCTATTAGTCTAAACCACCGTATGTGCTAAGTGTCTTCATTTTTCACTCTAAAATATTAGCAGAACAAAAATGCATATTTTTAGAGTGTTTTTAAATTGTTAGAGTTTGAGAAGATTTTAAATGTGCTTACAGTCCTCTTCTGTAAGACTTCAGTGGATAATTATTTTCTTCTTCTAACGAGAGAATCTGTCATGGTTCATTTCTGGTACATTGAAAATATCAGATTAATGTGTTTCATATGGCTGAGAAAGAAAGCCTGACAAAAGAAAAATAAACACATCCCCATGGTTTATGCTTTGTAGGAATAGCTAATATTGCCACTATTGTCAGCAGATTTAAGAATGCCAAGTATTTTGTAACCTGAATTGCATGTGATAGACTCTACTTAAAACATATGAATGAAAGAGAAAGGTCCTGATCACACCATCTGGCACATGACATTTACCCGAGTGAGAAAGTTCCAAATAAATAGGAAATGAGGCCAACTTCAAGTGCTAAAAATATATTTTTGTCTAAATAAGCAGCATATCAAACACTGTGGGTTCTGTATAGTTATGGAAAATACAGAAGGTGAAGAGAGAGTGCACCATTCACAGAGACCAGCTGTTGTGAAAGTCATGCTGTATAAAGACAGGGACTGGAGTCCTGGTATTCTTCCAGGGCTGTCTTTCCAGGCAAAACCAAATAAAGATAGTGATATGTAACCATTAGCCAGGTATGACAGTTTTTGTTTTCTACTTCATCAACATGTGGCCCTGTAGAACCTCAGTTCTCTCTCCCTGGCTGGCCTTGGATGTTCAGTGTGCTGTGGCACTGTGCCTCTGTACTGCTCTGGAGTCTGACAGGTTTTTGACCTTTTCTGTTCATCTGTGAAGACTATGGCCTCCAGGAATAAAATAATTAGATTGGACTGAGTGTGGGTGCTCCAGACTTTCTGTAGTGTTTTTACTAGTATCTTGTTGCCTATCTGCCCCTATTCTTCTTCTAAGCGAGCAGTCTTCATCAGAACTTGAGGATTACAGGCAAGAGTTTGGGAGTCAAGTATAAATCACAAGCTGTTTGCTTTTTATCCTTCCATCTTACATTCAGCTCCACATCTCTTACTTTAGGGAAAAAAAATACAACACAGGAATAATTGAAGAAAGCAAGAAACCTGTTTTCACACTACCTGGAAAGCATTAGCCATCAGCTACACAGGGTCTGGATTGATACACATATTTTGCCCGGCTTTTGTGCTATGGGAGGTTGCCTCTTCAGTTTTAGCAAAGCTGCAGATGAGCTACCCAGCAAGTAATCAGGCTGGGGAACTAGCCCAGCATGGCCTAAGCATTTGCTTGGTTATGCAAGAGAAAAAGGCAGATATGGGGACTTTGTGCTAAAAGCACCTGACTTTTATGTTGTAGTTTGGCTGCTACTGTTAGAGGAGCTGACTTATTTATAGCAGTAATTGCAGTGTAGATTAGCTTTGTGCCTCTGGATATGCTGTGGTGATTCCAGAGGAAGGACATCTCTTTGAACCTCCTCACTCTAGTTTTGATGGTTTCTCGCACAAACGAGCACTTCAAAATGTCCTTCGAGAATTTCTGGGGAAGGATGTCTGTCAGACCTATTTACCTGACGTACCTGCCTTGCACTCAGACAAGCTTAGCAATAGCAGGAGAGGTACAATCATTCTTTTGGAACCCTCTAACACACAGCAAATGTCAATTTAATTCTTTGCCGTGTCCATGCTTTTAAAGTCCTACATCAGTCACACTACTGGAGACACCTGTTAACTTTGGATACCAGATGCAAAATACTTGTCTGTAAAAAACCCTCTCTTACCACTGCTGTGCTCTGACTGATATCTCCCTCTGCTCCCAGAATCATAAAAAAGCAAGCCCTGTACATACTCTCATGTCAGCTTCCTAGTTTTGCTGCATAGGAAAGCCAGTGGAGTCAGGCTGAACAGAAACCCTTTGATGTGTACACTTCTCTGCTCTTAAAAATGTTTCGCAATGCATATTTTGAAGGCAAAATAAAATAGTTGGATTCCCAGATTTAAAAAAAAGTCTGAGTGAGTAGAAAACATATGTGCATGTGTACTTCTTAATGGAAGAAAGCTTGGTAATGAAGAATGAGCAGAATTTTATATGGTGTATGTAGTAATTGTTTTCCTCATATTGCAAATTTTTGCCTTACATTTTATTTTGGAGAAATCACACTTTTCTCCTTTATATTTTACATAAGAAAATGGGGTACAAAAATATAATTTAGACATGTGAGGCAGTTTCCTTACAGAAACTGAATTGCTTCTGTATTTGCAGTTACCTCCAAAATAATTGGGTCACAGCTAATGTAGCTCCTTAGATCACCCTGTGCAGACCATTATCCACAGGAATACAAAATAATGACCTGAGCAAATTATCTCCATTAAAGCCTTTTGGAGATGTGATATGCATTCCCAAAGTCTGGAAAATAGATTTCTCTCCCCAAATAACAAGCTTGATGAAGGAAATTAATACTTTCCTTTTTTTCTTTTTTTTTTCTTTTTTTCTTTCCAGACAGAAAGAAATACTGTAGCTTGCACTTCAAACAATTAATTTATAAGAGATAAAAGTATGGCTAAATTTTGTCTAATAAAGTGTTTAGATGTTACTTCACAAGTAATTAGGAGTAGCTAGCTATATTTTTTTAATATTAGCTGTGACAACAAACCACTTAGTGAATAGTTCTGAAATAAAAGAAACTCTTCCATCATGGGTGATGAAAGCAAGTAAATATATAACTAAGCATGGGAGTTGCTAGATATCCCTGTCATTTGTTTCCATGTGGATTGTTGGATTCTCTGTGCTGCTCTGGCCAATACTTTGGCTTTTAAGACTTGTTCATGTGCTAGCCCATCCCAGCATACTGGCCACTGACCTGTGAAGGTTCATTAAGGATCAGTGAAAATTTTTTTTCAATTCCCTGTTTTGATCACTTTCCACTGCAAGGTTTAGTCAGCTGTGTGTTGTTACCCCAGATGTGGTACCATGTGTCTCTGGATATAAGGACTCAGTAAAAATCTCTCTGTGCAGGAACTAGGTTTCTTGGCAATGATTTTTTTTTTTCATCTCTAATTCTGAAAACAGTTTGAAAATGAATGCCTAAAAGGAGCCTACTCATTTGTGTTGCAAAATTTTTGACATTTCTGGATAAATGCCACGTCAGAGGCATTTTAAAAATCTAAGAATCCTATGAGATGACCAGAGTTAAGAGGACACGGTTCTTTTCTGCTTTTCTTGGAAAAGGCATCCACTTCCTTTCCTTTCATTTCTCTCTTCTTTTTCCTTAAAACTCCCTCTTTGCTTACCAGAAGTAGTCTTTATTCTGTTCTTTCATGGGAATTCTGGAATTCTAGGCAAAGAACAAGACTTAAATATCTGTCTGACAGGTGAAAAGCACTTTATATAAAATACATCAGGATCACTTGTATTTATTTTGTGTTTAGAGGTTAACATTCCTGCATTTCTCATGCAGCAGTAAGGTTTGTTGGAACCTAATATTTTGTTTTGAATGCACAGTAGCCTGGTCTTTCACTTGTTTATTAGCCTTGTAACACTTTTCTATAAGGGACTGTTATGACATTTAGAGTTCAAGGACAAACTAGGTTATTCTCTATTGAAATGTAAGTCAGCATCCCTAAACCTGTAAATTATGGGATATGTTTGTTAAAACCGGCATCTCTCCAGAGGCCTTAGCTGGAAAAGCTGTTATCACAGCAATTATAATTTTCTTTAATTCATTGAGTAATCAAATTATGAATAATTTGATTAAATTCAGGGACTATTTACACAATAACGGTAAATCTAAGTGAAGAAGTATATACTTACATTTGAGGGATAAGGAGCCTCATAAGACAAATTCATAGAAATAAATGTGTCACAAATTCAAAGTTTATTTTAAAATCTGTAACTCTGTGAAAGGATCACTCAGTATGAATTCCAGAGGGCTTTTCACTTAAAAGTTACTGACTTTTTCTACTTCTGTTTTTCCTTAAATTCAATGGTCAGTGTATCTTAATTATTTTTGTTTGTTTCCCTTTATGCTAACAGCAAGATAACAGGAAACAGAAATAAATTAAACTGTCTTCATAGCAGTTTTTTTGCATTCTAATAATGTGCTGAAATGCAATTGGAAATCCTGTTGTGTTTAAAACTAAAAATGAAAGCATATGATTTCTTTTTATTGATAAAATCCATAAAAGGATCGTATAACTGACTGAATAGCAGTCTCCAATCCCTAAGCAGTCAGCTGGGCTTCAATTAATGTGTAAAAGTAATAATACAAAATAAAGTTCTAAGAGCTCAATTAGGATAATAAAGCTATGTGCACACATTTCAGTAGAGCACTATTTCAGCATTTATCTAATACAATGTAGAGCAAAATCTATATCTGGAGGTAATCTGAAACCTTCCTTTCCTAGGTGATTTCCTTAAAGTAGTTCTGAAGTCAACAGTAAGTCTTTCTAATCCTCACTTAAAGGTAAACTAGTGATCTGCCAACAATTTTGTGTAAGAAATAGTCAAATTAAGGAGAGTTCTGTGGTCAGATTGGATCTAGAAGCCTCTGTTTGTGTAACTCTGTCCCTTAGATCACCTGTAATTAATTACAAATTAAAATTGCAGGTCAAATTGTAACAGGTGGAGGTTTTTCAGTCATACTGTTCTTAACATGAATTCAGGTTATTTACCTTTAATATGCAAGTAAATGTAAGAAAAGGGCTTGATGATTTTATTTGTAAACATCCCTTTTAAGCAGGGCTTAAGGGTAATCATCTCACTATAACAGGCTACTAAATCAGCTTGCTTTTGCAAAATGTTTATGTTCATTCAGATATTTTCAGTTCAGGTAAACATCATTATGAGATGTAGTCAGCCTAAATATCTCATGATTCATCTGTCTGTAAACTGAAAATCCATTGATTGTGTCTTTTTAAAATAATCATTACCATTAAAATTATTGATGGTAAGATTCTGAAAGTTTGAATAAATTCTTGGCAATCTCAAACCTTACCAGGATTCGATAAACTAATTTAAATCAGGTGAAAATCTAACCCAGAAAAGGGTTTTGTGCATGATTTCTCAGAGTTCTGAAAATGTTCTTCTGTTAGCTTCTGACCAATACC
The DNA here is from genome assembly GCF_000277835.1 of Geospiza fortis. NCBI lineage: Eukaryota > Metazoa > Chordata > Aves > Passeriformes > Thraupidae > Geospiza > Geospiza fortis. The sequence continues at coordinate 1,359,446 of NW_005054364.1, forward strand.
AGTGGATTTATATGATTTTGAAGTAAAACCATTAAATTTATTTCTGTTAGCACAATATTGATCTTGATCTTACTTTAAAGGTTTTAGACTTGAAGCAGATCTTGCATTGGGCATGGACTGAGTTCATAATGAAATCCAAACCACAAAGAAGGCCTTGTGGTTTTGATTTTTGCTGCAGACATTAACAGAATGCTAGCTGGAATCCCTGCAAACAAAGCAGATTGTTTCTTTTTTTGTTGTTAGCCTCATGATAAATTGTAGCATCAAGACCAAGTAGCATATTAAAAAGTAACAGTTTTAAACTGTTTGCTGATGGTTGGTATCCTTTAGCTGGTTAAAGCACTTTATTTATCAGGAAAATATTTCCTGATAAAATAATGACAATGGATTAAAAAATAGTGGAATTTTGAAGATTTTGTCCCTTTGTCCTGCTAGTTATTAGTATCTAATTCTATATTTGCTTTAGTTTGATCAAATTACAACAATTTCCAAAGAAGTCAATCAGATTATTTGGTCCAATACTTCAAATTCCTCCCTATTTGCAACAGCTGGAAACAGTGGCAAACACACAGAAAGCAATGTGCACCCAAATAATTGGAGAGTAATGATTCCAGTTAGGTACCTCGGCCTGTAAACATAACTATTCCAAAAGGGCAGAAGGAATTTCTGAGTGAGAATATAATTTAGACCTCTCTGTTCTTTCAAATTGGAACTCAATGTATGGTGACTTCATGTTTAGCACACATGAGAAAACAAAGGAGGCAGTATGGTCTTTACCATACTATTGTGGGATTTTGATCTCTCTCTAGGGGAAGAAGTATCTCCCTAAAGAATTAGGAGAAATTCAACATCCTGCTTTGGTAATAAGATATTTTTGTCAAACTTTTTGCAATATAATAATGCAAACAGTAGCAATGTGTTAATTCTGTATTTCTCAAGTTTGATTTTAAATACAGAAAACTGGAGTTTGCTTCATATCATAACATATGTTAGATATGATAGCAAATTGGAGTTTGCTATCATATCTAACATATCTAACATATCTAACAATATAAGCTTATTCCAGTAGCAACAAATTTGGTCTTAGTGTGTATGGATGTGATTAAGAATTCAATAAACATAAATCAAAATTATACAAATAGAATATATTTAAATTTTCTATGCATATAAAAATGGATTAATGTGGTCAGGCAGAGATGAAAATGAGGTGATGAATGGTTGAAGTATGTTTTCTAGTTTTTCAAAATTATTCTTGTAGCCGGCCAGGAAATAATTTTAACGTTTGGCTTCCAGTGGTGTATTTCTTTAGCAAAGACAAGGGAGGGGATTAAATTTGCCCGTCCTTCTGTCATTATTGCTGTCACAAAAGTAATCTGGAATTTTGACTTAAGCATTTTAGGGAAGGAACATATTCTGAAGCCTCATTCCCAGGAGGTACTCCTAGTTGCTGTTAACTAGTAAAATTGGAGATTGACTAAGCATTAAGGGCCTATTCTTGATAACTGACAGTAAAATAATCAACAAAACTGACGTCTGCATGTTTCCCAAAAAAAGCAAAACTAAAATCTGATCATTCATTATTGAAAAATAATAAATAAGGATGTGTAAGCTTTTATAATGAGAAATATTTCAGTAAGTAGTGTTTCTCAAAGAATACAGAAATAGTAGCATACTAATGTTTATTTCTAGATCTTTTTAGTAACTTGCAATAGATTCTAATATTCAGTATTTCTTCCATTGCTGAATGTTGGATTCCAGGTTTTACTTTGCTGTTTGTCATTCCTGATTGATCCACTTCATCACCAGACTGTGCTACCTTATATCATCTGAATCTGCATCTTCTCAGGCATTCCAAATTCAAAACTTGCATTATAAAGTTTGATTTGTGCATGAAATCACAAAATAATTTCATTGGAAGTGGCCTTTTGAGGTCACGTGGTCCTATCTTCCCTGCTTACATCAGTGCTAAATTCAAGTTAAATCAGTTGTGGGATTACTAGTTTATTTTTACAATACGATAGGTCTAAAGTCAGTGGAGGACTTGGTTTCAAAGACAGAAAATGCTATTACTGTGTTTTTCATTGCTTATCTTTTGTGGCTTTTTTCTGCACTGATGCTGCAGAATGAATGCTGTAATGGCAGGGAAATGCAAATAGTGATCCCTGAATGTCTGACTAAGACATTCTCCTAAGAGCGTTCCAAAATCAAACTGCACTGTATTTCCAGGAAGGCATTGTCATTATTAAACTGTTTCTTGGGTCCTTGGAGTCAGTAAAACCTTTACCTAAAAAAGACTTTAAGTTTTGGCTTCTGTGTAAATTGTTGTTGCTGAGATAATTTAAAGACTTCACTGAAAACTGCATACTCAGGGTAACGTCTCTAGATTTTTACATTTAGTTTACTTGAATATGAAATAATTCTATTAAGTGAGTGGCTTGGCTTGGTCATTGCAACAGCAATTCCCTCCTCTGTCTCTAAAACAAGGAACATTCCCCTGCAGATTTCCAATTTTCAAAGTAATAGAACTTGTGAAGAAAACATTATAGATTCAATTAAATAGTATTCAGAAAAAATCTCCCTGTTGTATTCAAGAATAATGACAGGGAAGCATATGTTTATAGAAGATAAGGTGGTGGCTCAGGCTGTTGCACAGCCCGTCAGTGGAAGCAATGGGTCCAGCCTCTTGTTAAGCCCAATGCCACTGGATATTTTTTAGTTTCCTTTCCCTTCCACTGCTTTCTCATGCTGTCAAGGTCACAGTTGCCAGTAGTAATGGCTCTTGCAATCTGTCCTTCTTTGCAACTTTGTCTAAATGCACTTAAAAGAATTGCCAACATTTCAAGGTCTCAGAAGCGCAGTGAGTCTCGTGTTTGGTAGGAGTTTTGAGTGGCATGGTGCTACTAAGCTATTTCAAGTAGTCTGAAAATGTTTTTCACTCTCAGACTGACCTGGCAGATAACTGCATTAGTAAACTGCTTTCCAAAATCAAAGGCTTGTGAAGAAGTACATTTAAGATAACTATTAAACCTTCATGCTTCTCAGAGTTATGAACTAGTCACTGGGTATGATGAACTCAGTTTATCTTTTACCTGTTCCCACTTGATAGAAGCTTTTGTAAGCTGTTATAATAGAACAAAATGCAAGCTAGTCAGCATTTGAGATGTCCAACCCAGAAAGCGACCTCTACATTCAAGTACCTTCTAATGTATGATTCAACATCAACACAAATATTTTATTTACAAACTGTGCCAAGACTGCAAATAAAAGCCATACTACTTTTGGTGTCACTAAAGTAGTATAAACATCAAAGCCTTTTTGCTTTGCTCACTGGAAGCAAACTTGAACACATACTGTATAAAATAAAATATGCATACCTTGTATAAAATATGCAGATATAACAGGTTAATTAGAAAGAGAAATATTAACTTTTCCCCAAAATGTTATGATAATTGAACTATGCGTTCGTTCTCTGAAATAATTTGCTATGAATTTACAGCAAAATCTCAATGGTTCTGTATTATTAGGTAAACAGACTCAAAGCCATTTCCAGGAAGATCTTACATTAAAGGCTCTTCCTTTAATGCATTAAGGGCAACTATAAAAAAGGGATTGAAAATCAAATAGCAGTAATGTAGTTAAAATTTTAATGACAGTTAATTTCCATTTGAAATGACCTTGTTTTTTAAGACTAAGTCCAGTTGTCAAGGCTTCCAGATTGATGTCCTTGACTGTGACTGTTTTGCAAACTTGAAACTTTCAGCCACTGTTTTTGTCTCTCTCCTAGTTTCAGTCCAAAATTGATGTTATGATGCTCACACTGATGGAGACACATCACATGGCACAGGGCATACATTATTGCATTCTATTTATCTCTCTGTATTTTAGTGGAGGCCAAAGCTTTGTTTACCTCTGCCACTACAGTATCATGAGCACCTACAGCACTGAGAGAAATTACAGAAATCTGGTTCCTTGCTGTCTCTTGTTTCCAGGGCAGAAAAACAACTGAACCCTAAATGAGCTCTTGATTTTTGTCTTCACCGTATAGATAAATATTAGACAACCAAGACACTTTTAAAAATGAAAATTTGAATGCGATTAGAAAGAAATTATAGCTGTTATGGGGTGCTTTTAAAGAAACCTAAATGCTTGCATAACAGAACAACCAAAATCCTCATATAGCTAAAAGTCGTTTTATTCATATTTTAGTTTTATTTATCTGTGGCTTTCTTTTTTTCTTCTCTCATTCTTAGCATAGACCTTAAGTGAAAAATACTGCTAAAATATAACTGCAAATTTGTCCATTATCTGTTTTGTCTACTGTGAGGTTATCTGATTAAAAAATTCTAATATTTTAAACATAAAACTCAAACAGACATTATTTTACAGAACTTCTTTTGGACTGTACAATGTAAACTGGCTAAATATTTTCTTCTGGGGTATTTTTATAGTAAATGAATAAGAGAGTATCCTCTTTTATCATCAAAGGGAATAAATTAATATTGGTAAGATAAGAAACTTTCATGTATTCTGATGCATCTCTGGCCTGGAGATACCTGGGACTCAGGAGACTTAGACAGCAGCTGGGCTAGCAGAACTCAGATTTCATCCTAGAATCTGTCAGATAACAAGCAAAAAGATGGAAGTGTGGATATGCATCAACCAGAAGGGTTGTGTTAAATCATGGAGGAACTGAGATATCTAGCAATACCCAGTTGCTGCAGTGAAGGGACATTTTGAGTACCTAAGTGAAGAAATGTTGACAGAACTAGATAACCTTCACCAGAGAGGTTCTAAAGGTAGTCAAATATGAAAAAGAAGTTACTATTAACTGATTACTTATCTCTCTTTTCAGCCCAGATTCTAGAAGTGTAGAAGCTGGGAAAAGTGACAACACTTATTAAAGGATAACAGGAAGAGTCTGAGAATAAATATGATTTCTGAAGCAAGTTAATAAAAAATCTGATCAACTGTACAAGTAATTTATGCAAGAAAATAAAGCATCTATGTGGTTCTTGTAGAGGGCTCACAGCTGTTCATAGCACTCAGTAAACATATGGATAAAGTGCAGGCCAGCTGATATATCTGAATTTCAAAAAAAAAAGCTTAGACTAAGTTCCTTATCACAGGTTCTTAAAGAAATTTAGCTGACAAGGAATGAAAATGGCAGCTAGTACCTCTATATAAATGAATGATGTCCCCCCGCCGTGTGAATGTTGTGTCCATTTTGATATGATCAACTCATCTCAAAAAGATGTATTAGAAGTAGAAAAGGCTTATGGGAAGTGCGATAAAGCAGATCAAGACTTCTGTATGAGAAGAGATTAAGAATAGAAAAGGCTCCTCATCTTGCTCTTGGAGGAGTAAGGATGTGATCTGGTTTTGCAGTCATAAATGGCAAGGAAAATGTGCATAGGAAATGACTATTCAGTGCTTCTCACAAGCCAAGCATTATTAGCACATGGAAATGGAATGTGTGTATATTCAAATGCAAAACTCTGCTGCAGATAGAAGAGTGTAGCTGCCTTCAGAGAGCAGTTATGTCACTTAGCAGGAGAAAAGTCCATTAACACTATTAATTACAAATAGGGTGGACAAACTGATTCAGGGTGGTCGCGTTATTGCACAGGACAAGAATTCAGGGGAGTTTATCACTGGATGCATCACCCTGTCCTTGCTGTGTTCATACATTTTTTCCTGAGAATCTACTCTGGTTTTAGAGACAGTATGCTTGTTTTTATATGACGCAGGAATATGAAAGTTGGGGGAAAAAAAGTTGATATTAGACAAAAAGGGAAGTAACAAACAGAAGGGAAAGGTATCAGTGAACCATGGGAATTAGATGGTTGATAAAGCAATGAAGAAAGATACAGATGGGTAGAAAGTGAGATTGTGGCAGAAAATGAAGTGAAAAACTGGAAGTGGAGAATTTGCAAAAAGGGGAAAGATTAAATATACACAAAGGAAAGTGGGGGCTTCATGGTGAATGAATATGTGATAATGGAAATGGGAGAAAACCCTGTATATCTGAATAGTGGAGATTCATAGTAGTGGGGAAAGGTTTCATTACTTTTTCTTTTTAATAACATGCAGTGTCTTTGCAGGTGACCTGGGTATGGTAGCACATTATGCATGCCTTAATAAGAGACTATGACACTTTGGTGATTGCTTTCTCATGTGCTCAGGGGCCTAATCTCCAGTCAGGGCTATTCATTTATATGCAGGGGACTCCGCTTGTAGCATGATGTCAATCAAACAGCTGTGTTTCTGCACAACTAGAGACACTTCTAAAGTTCAGATTCTGCCAAATTTAATAAGATAGTGTCAAATGTATTCAGATCAAAGCTACTTACTTTTAATCTTTCTGTTCCTAGATTTAATGTGAGTCTCAGGACAGAGTAGCTCATCTGAAAACAAAAATTCCATCTATGTCTTTTCATTGTGTAAATCCTTACAAAATTATCTGTAATAAAACCTTGAATGTTAAATTTGAGAAGGACCTTTATTCTAAAATTCTTATTAATTCCTACATCACTTGCTATTCGTATTACCAAAGTGCATAAGGGAGTAGTTCTTATCACCTTACAAAGCTCTTCACAATTTAGTGTCAATTGTAATCAGAAGTCAACATAAGCTTTCTAACTTAGAGGAGAAAGAACCAAGTTCTCACGTGGTAAATAGATGTTCCTCTGCTAAAGTTAATGTACTAGGCCAATTAACTCTAACCAAAGGTGCAATGTCAGTATACTTTTCCTTTTTACAGATCAGTAATTTACCTTGATAGTGTACTCTTTATGCAAACATGTAAACATGATTGATTAATACAAATTATTGTAAAAAGAGCTTGAAAGACAAATTTTCGGCAGAATGTCTAAAGCAGACAAGAGATACGAAAATTGTTTCCAAGAACACAGAGTTCCATAAATTAGGGTGATAATACACAAGTAATTACACACCAAATATACTAGAGATGCATTTCTGACCCAGTGTGCAAATGCCCTTAAATCCAACTATGCACACACCTTGCCAGTAAAATTTGCCAGTGCTTATGCAGAAAATGCCAGAACAGAAAGCTGACAGGTTATGGACAAGGTAAGTTGCGCTAAAAACTTTTGAAAGGCGAGAAGTTTTGCTTTAGTCTTAGCAATGCCCATGTTTACTAACAGATATCAGAAGTTTCAAGACTTGCCTGTCTGAGGAAACAGGCACAGGTTCAATATTCATTCAGTGGTTTCTGCAGAGTCCAGTCAGCAGACATCCCACAATGATGTCTGCTAACACCATGCTGTGAAATATATTGAAATAAAACAACCCAGATAAAGCAATGCATATTATTTGTCCTGAGAGTAATACAATTTTTATTGGAGTAATTATTTTAATTAACTGTTCATGTTGTGACTTTTCTTCCCTCCCCTGGACCTAATCATTAAACAATATTTTAAATGACAGTTTTAAATATACAGTGTTAGAATTCAATACTAGTGTCAAGTCAGGAGTCTGCATGCTTTACAACCTTTTCTATATAATTTTACAATAGTTGCAGTGTAGACTCCTGAGGGAAGAAACTCAGTAAAAAGAGCAACCTAGAAATGTGGCTAACAGCTTGGTTGTGCACATTGACATTCTTTACACACTCAAGTTCATGGGCAAAAGTACACAATTTCCTGCAGGAAGGGACAGCAGAGTCAGTGCCAGTGTCAAATTCCCAGTGTTAATTAGGAAAAAAACATCTGCAGTTATTTGGAAATAGAAGTATTCAAACTTAATTATGGAGATTTATTTAAAATTAGACTTTTTTGCATATTTTACCATGTTTTGCTCTATCAAAGAACTGCTAGTAGAATGCCAGAGAAGAAAAGGGATATAACTGGTCATTTTTTGCAATCTAGCATCATCAGCAAAAGTGTTAGGCATGTTTTCCTTAAGTATTATGTGTTGCCAAGACACAGCTCCAAAGCTACAATGTTAAAATTCACCTTGAAAACCTCCCCCATGCTCTGCTAATTTTGCTAAAAATATTAAAGTTCACAGAAGCATACATTTTAGCCTTTTTGATCTGTTTTGTCAGAATCTATTGTGATTCTGAATGGAAGGAAAAATTTAAGCTGTTAAAAGGTATATTTTTTGTTGAATATTCCTTGCACTTTCAAATACTATATCTGACACATGGCTTAGAAGCATAAGGTTGAAAAGTCAGTGTCTTCTGTTTCCTTCAATCCAGAAAGTAGATATTTAAACCAACAAATTTTGGGACATTTTTTCTATCTACACTTTCTTATTACAAGCACCCTAAGCCTGACTTTTGATCACAGGGAAACTTAAAGAAAAGCCTCTGAATATTTGTAACCACAGGAAAAGAATTGAAAAGTTCATGTGACAGCACCAATAGTCTAATCCTGCAGGAGTCACTGTTATATGTGAAATTCCCTATGCATCCAGGTTAAAGGATCCTACTCACAGACCTTGACCCTCTCCAGAAATATCTGCCACTCCAGTTAGCTGAGCATGCTAAATGAGCAGGTCAAGGGGAGTCACTCAAGAATTGAAAACCTCTGTGAGCTCTGCTCTTCCTTGTGTCAGATTCAGTCTTCTTGTGACAATTCAGTGCTTTACAATAGGGTGAAAATATATCAAAAGACTATTGATACATCAATAATTCATAAAACAAACCAAACCAAAAATAAACAAAAACCCCAAAACAAACAAACAAAAAACACCAAAAACCCTACCAAATATGCCCTTGCAGGTTACCAACAGAAATCTGAATCACGGTATTAGTACAACACAAGTATGGTACAAACATTATGAACATACAGCAATCCTCCTTTTTCAATTCTACTTAGAAATATCAAACATTTACACACCAAATCTCACGTTGAACCTTGATTTATTACTTGAAAATCACATTAAGCTGCCATATGATTTCTTCCATTCATTTATCAAACAACATTTTAAAACACTGTAAATCCCTTTTCCCTGTTATATGACTTGCTAAGTCCAAAGTCCAATTTTTCCCCTTGAAATACTGAGAAATATCATCTCTTCCTATTTTACTGGAAATAGAGAATGGGAGTGAGAAGGGACACAATAAATATGTGTAAATGTATATTGGGTGTACATCTGTGGCACTGAATTTAAAAGCAGCCCTTGTCAAAAAAGGCATATGAGTAATATTTTGGGTGGCAGTATTGCCATAGAAACCTGTATTCAATAATTTGATTGAAAACTTTCAAGGTAAACATTGCCTATAGCTTTTCTGCCTTGCAAATATTTGTGAAGGCAGTAGAGTTGGAAAAATATGTAGGGAACACCTCTGCTCATTTTCCTCTAAAAGCTGATGCTTGTATTCTATAAATACAATTCTGATTTCACTATTGCATGAAATGGCAAAATTGTAGTAAATTTGATCGTTCTGAGGTTTTGCTGTAGTTACATATGTTTGTCAGAACACATGGTTAAAATTACATTACTAAATTGGGGTATTTGGTTTAGGTAAGTTTGTAGTTTTTAAATAATTATATTGTTTTCCAGGGTTTTTATTCTCTTGAGTAGTAGCTATCCTATTCTTTTAATGCATTTTCTGCTGTCTATGGAAAATCTAGCTCTAACTCTCCAGCCAAGTGTTCCTCATGATGTGTGTACCAGAATATTTGTGAGTTAAGTGACAGAATTGAATGGTGTGACTTCTTACCTCATGATGACATGAGTCCAGAATGTAGTGATGTAGGAAATTATATAAGTAGCTGCTTTTTGTGATTACCAATCAGATCAATTCAGTGCAATCTTTTTGACATGACTTATAAAAATGCATCCTGACAAAGCTCTCTTCTCTTTCCTGAAGACTGACACTGCCATAATTTTGTACCTATTTTCAGTATTTTCCAGTTATGAGCACCTGTCTTCATTCTAAAATGGATATTTGAAAGATCTTTGACAATAAATGAATTTTTTGAGTGCAGTTTCCCGATACTATGTGAGGATATATGCATGTGTGCATGTCTGGTAAGGAAGCTTTCAGTTTTTACAAAACTCTGAGTGAATAACAGAAGCCTTCACTATCTTCATGGTTTAAGTGGAAGCACTTCAATTAATTCTAAGGTAAACCCAACTTTTCAAAAGATGTTAACTTCTCTTTAAATATACGGTAAGTTGACTCTTTTGGAAGGTTCATATGTCTGTTCTCTGGATAACAAGAGGCAAAGTCATTTAAACATTATGATCTGATCATTCTAAACTAGATACCAGGTCAAGAAATTTCTGACTTTCTGTTCCTGTAAGTGCTATTGATTACTGTCTTTCTCTGACCTTGTTGTCTTAAAGAAAGGCCTCTGGTAACATTTCTTCACTGTGCGAGAGAGTGTTAAACTTGGATTTCAGTGTTAAACACTAAGGATTGGTTAATCAGATTTCTTTCTGGAGATGCATTTTGCTCAGAAGTACTGCACAGTCAAATTTAGAGAATTACCATTTTCTAATGATTGCTGTACATACAGTTGATTGATTCTAGCAATATCCTCCTTTGTCTCACTCTGTCTCTCCTCTTTACTCCTGTCATGCGTGTATGTGAAGACAAATGGAGTGCATGTATTCCCATGGGTGTCTCCCAGATTAGACTTGGACTTAATTTGGTTCTTTTCTTTTGTGAATATTACAGTGAACATCAAAATTTACCAGAATATTCATGCTTAGTGAATGTGCCCCACACATTCTTACCCAAAAATCACAGCTTTGTGAGTGTTGACTTCTGCAGATTGCCAGCATGGAAATTAAATGTATCACACATGGACATACAGAAATAGGACCTGGCTATGACTGATACTGTATAGAAGCACATTGATTTCTGGTGGTGAGAAAATGAAGAGTGAAATGCAAATAATGTGTTTCTGTATGTAGCAGCACTATATGGTTGCTGTCATTTCACACCTGATCTCTGACTACAGTAAGAGAAAGCTTCTTTTTGTTTCTCAGGAATACAGGAAATTATATTTCTGTTTTTTCACTTGCATTTCAAATTCTCCTTACAAAATATTTAAGTAAAAAGACAAAATAGAGGCAAGAAAAAAATCCAAATTCAGGGTATGTGATCTTATAGAGCATGGAAATTATATGCATAGTCATTTGCCACCTGTCTGGGTAATTTATCTAAGTATTGAGTCATTATGTTCAAGGCTAGTTTCCAATCCCATGTACTACAAGGACTTTGCTACTTAGCACCTTCTCAAGACAGACAAAATTTGCTGATAATAAAGTTAGATAGAATGTAACAATGGGTCTCCTCTGCTCTGTTGCCTTGCTATTTAAAGGAAGGTATTGTATTATCAAGATAATGCTACCAACAAGATAAGATAGAGATTTTGAGAGAATAATTATCTTTTATTAAACTTCTGTATACATGGACTGACATGATTTCTTGAAAAAAGAATTGTGGACTTAAACGACAAATATAAAACCACTCTTTTTTCTTTTTTTTTTTTTTGAAGTGACGTTTATAATTTTTAGGCACATGTAACCCTGTATGAAGTCAGTAATGTAGTTCAGATTATCTAAGCATCTTTATTAGTTTACCAAGAAGAGCAAAGCAACATTTTTGTTTCCCTTTTAGCTTGTTTGCATATACTTGCTGTTCCAGTCACTTTAGACACAAAATTCAGAAGGCTGCTGTTTCATTTTTAGCAAATTCAGACAGTCCAAGCCATAATCAGAGAAAATCCTTGTTGTTATCTGTCTCTTTTCTAAACCAAATAAATCTTTAAGTGTTATTTCACTAAATACAAAATTATGAATTGGATGGGTGTGCCCAATCAGTGAACAAGTTAGCAATACTTAATATCCTTGCAAAACTCCTACTTCCCTCTCAGCTACTCCTACTTCCCTCTCAGCTGTATTTTGTTTTAGTATAAGAGCTTTCTGAAATGTTTTGGTTCCTCTTCTCTTCCCTAGACATTAATTTGCTGGCTTATCCAATTCCAGCATCCCCATAATAACCTTTATGGTTTTTGTCTTTCTGTTATCTCCTCTGCAAAAACTCCTTTTGTTCCAAATGACAATAAAATCACCCTGGTGTAGCACGGCATAACTCTCCTGTAACTCCTGTGCCCTACCTTTTAGCAGAGTTCATCTAGAGTCAAATCCCTCATCTTTTTCAGAGCTTCCCCAAAATGCCTATATTTCATAGACAAGAGCAAAAATTATAATCCACAGGTTTTGCATCCTCTGCTTCAACTTCCACAAAGATCTACCAAAGCAATACTGTGAGGTGTCACTCTAACAGCCAGCAAAGGACACAATAGGAAGGGAGAGGACAATAGGGCAATTTCCATTATAATCGATTTTCCTGTTCTTTCCCGGGAAACAATAAAGACTGTTTGTACATAAATAACTGGAATTTAATGCCAAACATACAGCTCTGGGCTTTCTGCATAGTTAAACACATCTGTTTCAATAATTGGTATTGTTTGAAAGAAGCTATCAATAGCTATAGGGAAAAAGAGAATACCCAAAAGAGTTCAAATGCAAGAAGGAAACAGCACACCAGGCAGAAGCAGAGACTGACTACCCAAGAGGAATATAGAGTCTTTGCCCATAGTTCAGAGCTGAAACTGGGAAAGCCAAAGCACAGCTGGAGTTACATAGTAACTCCCGCCTTTTTTGTATCAATTTTCATGTCCATCTATAATCCCCGCCTTGTTTTTCTCATTATCTCGATTTCCCTTCCCCTGTCACTTTGGCAACCCACCTGCCTGCCCACTCCCCAGCCCCAGAAACTTCCATCCAGGGCAGGAGGTGATTGGTGCAGGCGGGGTTGTCCTTCCTATGTTGTTCCCTCATTTGTTATTGTCTCATGCTCATCATTCTGTTCTGTATTATGATTTGTTTGCTGTGGCGCGCTCCTCCCTTCGGGGAAATCTATAACTGCTTGCCCCTGGGGGCGGATCTGGGGTAGTTCGCTGCTGTCTACCTCCTGACCTGTACCTTTCTCTCCTCAATAAACCCTCCCTGCTGCGACGAACGGCTGCCTCTCTGCCTTGTCCTTGCTGCCTTCGCTAGCTAGCTGCCGCTTCCCTGCCTTCCAGGGGGACGCAGTCCTTCACCCCTGCCGTGAAGGAGCTCCCCTAGCCAGCCGTTCGCCTCAGTCGCTCCCCGCTCGGAGCGAAGGCTGAAGTGGCTACGCGGCTGGCCCAACCAGGCTGTGGTGTGCGTTTTGTGGACGTGCCGGGCTCAGTGACGCGCGCAGCAGCAATACAGTTTGTCCACAGAAGTTCTGAGATCTCCATCCTCACAGACAGTGAACTGAACTGGACACATCCCTAAGCAACCTGCCTTAATTTGGTGTTTCCTGAAGAGCAATTTGGATCTCCTAAAATGAAATTGGTTTGTGATTTTATAATTTTCTTTTTCATAAATGTCTGTAGTTTTGGTCTTTATTTTCATGTTCTGTGAGGTCTCACTGAAGAACCCAGTGTCTGTGAAAATGGAAGGTAACTGCCTGATACCTGCTAAAGACTTTAGTTGAATTCCCAGTGAAAATAATATTTTCAATTTCATACATCATAACTTCTATGATTATTTGAATATTTAAGAGTATAAATATTGCATTAAAAGCTATACTCTTAAAACAAGAGCTTTAAGATTATAAATATTAATGAAATATTTATACAATACAAAACCCCCCAATAAAATCTTAAAAAGTTAAGATTTCTTTTACACTTGAGTAGCTGTAATATTCTTTGCATATCCTTCCTTGATTCACTGCTTCAGTCATTTTGGTAGGAGTCATTCAGCATTACCGTAGGAGGAAATCCATCGTGGAGGCAGTATATCAATAACATTATTTTCCCTGAGTACTTTAAAGTGTATATTTCCAAGAAAGGAAATGGAAAAAACCTTTCTTTCAAGAAAATAACATAATTCCTTTGCATGTCAGTCAATCAATATCATGCATCCTAAAGCACTTTCAAGAGAAGATTTAATAAGGCTAGGGCAATTTATCACAGTTAAGTCCTGTAACTTGCTATTCAAAAAAACTCTCATTGACTTTATGTTGAGTCACTACTCCAGGAGGCTTTACTGCTATGCCTGCTGTGCTTTTGAACAGTCAGCCATGGTGTTTTAAGAAATTTCCTTTGTGTCATTGGGCTTGATATATCTCCTGGGAAGAAAAAAGAAGGATTATTTTGTGATTTAAGCTTGATGTTTCGTTCAATTTCTTTGAAAACAAATTGCCTGATGGTTTTTTCTTTATTATTAAAAAAGACAAGAGATTGAAGTTAAATTAATTTTTGTATTGTACAATCCACAAATTCTGTACTGTATACATTCCTTCTTTTGAGTGAACAGACTTTTAGTAGAGTAAATGTTGGATGAGCTGAGAAAGAAGAAATGCACCATAACTCAACAGCTGGAAACTTTTCATTAATTTCCTAATTGAAGAAGTTTAAACATCAGTTTCTAATTTTTCCTTTTTTTTTTCTTGAGAGAGAGAGAAATAGCAATTTAGAAAAAAATTGTTAAAGGAAATGTGACAGAATGTTAGTCCTTTCCAACATTCAAGTCCTAGGGGTAAGAGAGAAATACACTCTTGTTTCTTTCTGCTTAGTGAAATGTTCCCACTCCTATGAGCTTTAAAGAATGAAGAAAATGAATTTTATTGTTATTATTTTGCCCAGAGTTCATTCTGATTAATTTTATGGATTTCTTCCTAATCTTAAGTTGAATATGCACTATGTGAGTGGTTTCCATCTACAATACATTTAAGAGTTGATAACTTTTCACTTGGAATAGTAACAAATTACGTGCTACAGATAAATCAGTTCAAATTCAGAAAGGAAACAATGTGTGTATTTACATTGTAGGCTTTCTCTGATATTTTTCTTTACATTTGGAAAGGCAGTTTACTGTCAATCTAATTCTATATTTGCATTTCTAAATAGGAATAAGAAAGCTAAATATTTTTAGCTAATAATGAACACCTGAAAAGGAAACAAACAAGAAAAGCCAAAACTCAAAATTAAAAAAAAATACACAAAAACCAACACAAAAAAGACACAACCCTCCCCCCAAATATACCCCAAAGCAAAAAACCCAGATATAAAGTTCCCTTCTACCACTGAGTTAAACACTTTATTAAGTTAAACCAACCAGTCTGCCCAAATGTGTATGTAATTTAAACAGTTTATAAATATCTCATAATAAAAGCAAATGGCGTAGCTAGTCTATTAAAAAGAGCAGTGACTAACAATCACTACTAATTGCTGTGTTTACATTTTAAGTGTCAGAATGATAATGCAATTTTCTCTCTTTGCCTTTCTTTCCTTGTCTTCATCTAATACATATTAAAAATGCAACTGATAAAAAAAAACATTTTCACACTTTTGATTCATATGTCTTTACAGTTATTATAAGTCTTTAAAGCTATTATTAGCTGAAAATGTAGAAGAGCAAAAACTTATTAATCAGTTCTGTAGTTTGTAATGCTAAGATTTTAAATTTAATTGCTATATCTATTGAACAAGATTCTAATAAGCATAAGGACAGCCTTTACATTTAATTTGGTGACATTTTATAGGAGTTTCATTAAGCACCATGTAACTTAATGTACTTCATTGCTCAAATTATATAATTTTATGTGAATATGTGTACAAAAATATGATTAATCAAGGAAAATCTAAGCTTAGCCCAAAAAAAGTGAAAATTATTATGATGACTTAAAATATTCCCTTTTTTTTAAAGTTTTTTCAGTTTTCTCCTTAAGAATCAACAGTGTTGTTCCTCAATGCCACTTGGCATATTAATGGACATCCTTAGTTTTGGCTTATAGAGACCATCTATGGGGTGATATACCAAAGAGATTAATCTGAAAGTACATAAATAGAATATAAATTGATTGATAACCTTAATGTAGTTTTGGGAGTCCAATAAATTAAATCTAAGTCTGTAAATTAAAGTGCTGTAAGATACTGTTAGCAGAAGTGTCAGAGTAGACATTTAAGATGCACTGAATATCCGCATTCACTTCAAATCTGATCCCTTTTCCAGTGATCAGAATTCATTAACGACCAAGCTCCAAGCAATTCTTTGGAGTCAAAAGATAATTCTATTCTCTTGGTAAATCTCTGGAGAGGTTGGTACTGTCCGTAGTTATGGCTGACACAGGATAATAGGAGCTCAGTGAGAAAACTGGGAATACTGGAGAACGTTCAGTAGATGGCCTGAAACTAGAAATAGTGGCTAAGGTATCTAAACCAAATCTCAATTCCAAACTGGTGCAGTTCACCTCAAAGTGACATACTGTGATCATACAAACTGTAGCTCGAAGGATTTGTCTTGGGTGATTAGCTGCTTATCATTAAATGCTTTTATTTTGACATCTTTTCTAACTGTACTGAAATAATAATTGTTAATTAAAATATAAATTTCTTAGGTGGAAGTAAATCATGTTAATTTGTTAGCTGAATTGGTTCAATGCCTTCTATACCACTATTTTCATTTGAAGTAAATTCACGTTAGTGATATTGTACTACTACTTTGCAGTATATAAAAATACCAAATAAGTTCATGTAGCAGCAACAAATAAGATTACACAATTAATGCCAACTGTGCAATACCCACACTCTACAGCTCTTAAAAGCAGTAAATAGGGATAGAGTATTTTGTGCTGCTTCTATGGCCCTGACTGTAGTTATCTCTGGCAATATCTAGATTTTTTTTTTCTTCATCAGGTATTTTTTGGCATAAGTGAAGTAACAGTAACTTTGAAAATATAGTGTACATTTATTTTCTTTATTATACAATAGAAAGCCTATTATAGATGTATGATATAAGTGATATAATGTACAAATTTTCTTTAATTTAATCATTATGTGTCTTTCCACATTTTCTACCATATCCTATAAAATGGTACAGAAATTGCAGTAAAGTGTTAGATTGACTTAAATTCGCCAAGACTGGTAATAGTGATCATTCTTACTTCTTCTCTGCAAGTCAGTAAGTGATAATTGAAACTTGCTGCCATTACTCTTATTTGCAAGTTATTTGAAGAATTATCTAAAAAGGAATATCAGGAATATCTTCTGAGTTTAGTCCAAAACAGACCCCTTGCTGCTTTCATATTTTAGGTTTTCAGCAATGCGTGCACATTTTTATTAATGGACGCTGGCATATAAAGGTAATAAAACCTTCATCTTAAAACAACAGAATACATTTTTATTGTTTTGAATTTTTCAGATTATATAAAAAATTTTTATTAATTTATTTAAATGTTACTCTGCTTTGTAGAGCAGGCTTTGTACTAAGAGCATAAAGCTGTGCTTAAATGCCTCATAGTAAGTGAACTATTTCAAACAATATGGGCTATTTTCCATTTGTCTTCCATTTAATGGTGTTATTTATATTAACTTTATTACTATTTCAGTGTTCCCATTTATTTTCACTCCCATTTCCAAGTAAAGGAATAAATATATGTCAGATTTTCTCTTTTAAGTTAGTTGTTTGTCTTTTTATTCTATTTTTCCTGAGAACTCTTTATTTATGTCTTTAGCAGCTGACTACTTTCAAACTCCATTGAAGTAGGCAGGAATTAGAGTGATTTCTGGAGAAAAAGAAAAAACACAACACAAGGGAAGTAGAACAGCAAGTCAAAAAAAAGCTGGAAAATTATCCGTGCATTGAGTAGATAATATCTGATTTATTTCTGTTGTGATTTGAACAAGTACCAATTTTAACACCTATGTGTATTATTCATTCCATTTTACCTAATTCTTTACCTTTATGCCCCCCATTTTTAGATGCTACCATAACGTGATAGTAATATTTTTTTCTCAGTAGACAAGAATGTTTTGTTTTAACTCTTAAATATCTGGGCAAAAGTGTAGCTTTCATCCAACCAACAGAAAACCAGAAAAAATTCAGAAACAATAATAAAGAGGGAGAAGTCATAAAATTTCTCACAGTCATGGAGCTGGGAGAGATAGGTTCATCTTCTCCATTTCTAAAATCATTAAAATTAGTCTCATACAATAATTGTATTTGTTCTCATCCACCACTGAGTGGTGGATCATCTTATATTTTGGTGACTGTTGGTATATGCTTGTGTTTGTAAGGTCTATGGCTCTGAGAGAAGAAAAGTCTGCAGCAGCAATTTTCAAATAGACTATTATCATACCTGGTTTGCAACAGGTCTTTTTCCATTAAATATTTTTATGTAAGAACACTAATGGGTAGTTTCTTTTATAAATCTAGAAGTATTCTGGATTATCAGAAAATATTTCTTTTCTATGTCAGGGTTATTTGAACTAGTGTATGAAGTTTTCTCACTTAAACAAACAGCAATTTAAGATGTCTTGGGGTGTTTATTAAGACTGAAATTATTTCTCATGAATGCAAATCATGCTTGTGTTCTGCGAAATTATTTAAATTTTCTCCCAGTAACAATAAAGCACATGGATTTTTTAACATGTAGCCCATTTTCTGTGTGATCTGGGAACAGACCTGTGCTTGGGTACAATCTTCCAGACAATTTCTTTATATGGAAATGACATGGTCTACATATTTTTCAGGGAACAACTTTGAAAATAGGAGAGATACCATATTTATAGTTACCTAAGATTAATAATAAAAGAGTTCCTTTTGGAAAAATAAAAGAAAAGGAGAGAGATATCAAACTTAAAGGTGAGATGTACTTCAGTGCTCCCAGCAGTTCATTTCCAACTGAAGTGGTGCCATTACCATGCAACCTGGGTTACAAGCCTGCTATTTTCCAACAGTATTTGGAAGTCCCAAACATATCTGGATATGAATTCTGTGGCAAACCATTTGGAAAATTGTCTCAAAATAGTTTTTCTTGAGAAGTCCACTGCTGTTCATGCTAAGGTCCACAGCAATCTGAGAGAAGCACAGAATCAACAAAGCTGGTAAAAGAGAGACAGTTATAATGTATTCTTACCCTTCATTGTTACTGACAGCAATTTTCCTGTTTGCTACCAAAGACAGTATGCCTGGCTTTTGTTTATGCTTTTGTCAGTGCTTTCAAAATTCTATTCCTCTATTTTTTCTGGGCTGTCATCCTAGGCATTTAATATCTTGTAAAATAATATTTCTGCATGTTGGGTTGTGGTTTGAAGATAGTCTCTTCACAGCGGGTTGCTCAGCTGTTATCATCTGAGTATCTTATGGAGTTTTTCTTCCTGTTTCTTTCTTCAATGACTGTGTATAAACAATAGTGGTATAATTATGTGTTCAGATAACCTCTTATGGCTCTGCTTGACCTCTGCTTGACAGCTTGGTCACATAACCCTAGAATTTCTCTGGCACACCAAGAAAGGAAGTCTGTAGTGCTGTATTGGTATTCTTCACACCTCAAGTAGAGAGGTATTAGAAGCTTCTTTTAAAAAAATCTGTATCGAGAACTTGCAAGGAAATACAGCTGGGAGTTAAGGAATGAAAAATGTCAATACTTCTCCAGAACTGGCTCCAGTTAATAAGCATAAAACTGGTGATAATATTCTTAGAGAAGAAGGTATGGCTGAAGAGCAGGTTTCCAAGGGAGACAAAAAAATCAGGAATCATACCACTGGTAGAAAGTGCTGCCAATTCTTGTGAGATCGAGTTAAATTTTTCATCATACTACAAATGGCATGTACAGAGAAGTTTCTGGGAAGTCCACCAGAGACTTCATTAATGCTAGCTTGCTTTTACCAAGGGGCTTGTGTGTGCCCCAGGAGTGCTAGAAGCACATCATCCTCTTGTTCTAAACTCTAGCCTTAGTAAACTCTGTTTTTCTCTCTGTATAGTCATATTTGGGTTTCTTAGGTTAGTAGTTTAGATTTTTTAGGTTATTGCCTATTGCCATTGCCTTATTGTCAGCCTCTGTATTTCCATAAACAAAACAATGAGGGCAAAGTAAAGATTAATTTATTAGAAAATTACTTATTCAAGAAGTTGGTGACTTTCTAACACACAGAGAGAAATTGTAGTTCCTATTCTCGTTTGTCTTCCTACATTGCACCAAGCTGAAAGATGCTAAAGTCATGTTTATTTTCATCTTTATTTTCATGATTATATGATTCTATGATTATCACAACAGTTCTTACAGTTGCTAAATGTGGGATCCAAATGTCATTGCAAACTCCACCCTTAGTCCTTATATTCCCTAATACAGAAAGACAACTACAGTTTAAAAAAACTCTTTATAGAAATTGAAAAAAAATGTTCTATTTTAATTCATGCTGTTCATCCTGTCTGCAATTTGTGTGGTTTATTTCCTGCTCTTGGAGTAGGACTCTTCTAGTCTTCCAGAGTTACTGCCTGTATTACACTTGACACTTAAAGCTCCATTCTGATCTGACTGAAACAAGGATAACATACAGTGAATCCGGACTGGTAGGTGGATCAAGCTTTTCTTTCAGTGTCTTTTCCTATTTATTAGTATGTGAAACATCAGCTGTATCATCAATCTAAGTACATTGTTAGGCACTGAGTTTGGTGGTTGTTCTGTGGATCTGAATAACATCTTTTAACTCTGTTTTATTTATATAGAAAATTTGATTACTTGACCCTTCAATGAGACTGTGCTGCTATTTATCCTGACAAATAAGAGCTTTGTTTCCTGTCTCATTCCACATAGCAGGAGTCCTGGGCATGTACTTGAAAACCCTACCAATAAAAATCCCTGTTAGACTTGAAATCAGTCAATTTTTTATTGATTATCCTCCAGCTATCCATGCAACTAGTTGAAGATAATATGGATCAGTGGTTAGATATCGAAGATACTAGTTGCTGTTTTTTAAATTAAGTGTATTTATTGTATTAAAGAAGTAAAATATCAAGTACCATCTGTATATAGTCCAGATGTATAGTAATTGGCCCACCATTAACTTACAAATAATATAAAAGGGGAAAAAAACCAACCATATACCATAAAGAAAAACTGCCTTCCTGTTACAATAGAACTTGCATTACATTTCAAAGAAAATCTGAGTGCTTAATGCAGGGGTACAAAATCATCTCTGATTGTACATCCAGAATCTAGAATGACATTTCATTCTTAGATCAAATCTCAGAAACAAGTATTGTATCAGGTGTTATGACTATATATACATTCCTCTGTTATTATAACATAAACATGAATGTATTCTTCCTGCAGCTTCCTTTTTTAGAATGCCTTTGGTAGAACCTTACTCAGCTGATTCAAAAAGAGACATAATAGATCTTGACACTGGAAAAGGAATATAATTTTAACACTATAGGTGTTTTATTGCATTTGTTATAGTTTATTTAATTTGTTTTTTTAATTATATTGAAGTGACTTAACAAAAGAAATAGCATTAAATTCTAGCTTTTCTAATTTTTCTTGAAAGTTTGAACTAAAATCAGGAGCTGTATCTAGAATTTGGCTGTTCTGTGTTTAGTACATCAGAATGATGGCCTGGAAACAATTTTTCTTGAACACTGGAAAATTCAGATATAATCTGACCTTTGCAGTATAATCCCTCCCTTTGTGGTCTTTAAAGATGAAAAATAAAATGGAAATGTACAGATTCTTTACACCAGAAATTACAGGATAATGGAGTCTACCTGGCTTAGACTTGTGTTTGTAAGCATAAGCATGAACATTGTTTTGGACTGTGCAAACTGAATTTTATGTGCATTTTTAAAATGTACATAGTTTCTTGTCAACAAGAAGATCAATGAAGTGCTGTCCAAATTGTTCATCCATTACTTAGCCTTCCTAGTGTCAGCATTACTGTCAGATTTAGTTAGAGAACTTCATTTATTTAAAATTTCATTCACTGTGGGAGGGATGAGGAAGTGAATCATGTCTCAATAATGGGAATCTGGAAGGGGAAGGCATTTTCTTGTGTATTGAGTTAAAACCACAAGGTACTGGGTCATTTTGAGGCTTGCATTTAAGACAGGAGCTTTGCCCCAAATGATTCTGACCAGAATAATCTTAAATGTCCAGGTCTCACCAAAATTAATGGACATTAGACTGTATACCTGGCAGTTCAAAAACAACATGGGTAAGGCTTATCTAGTAGCTTTTATTCTTTTTTATGGGAACCATATGGTTGAAAAAAACCATTCTTCCCTTCCCTGTGGAATGGGAATTATTTTCTGAAATTATCTCTTAGTATAACTACCTGTTAGAGCATAGCATGACTGAAATGCTTTGACACCCAGTCAGCCCCACAGACTTATAATGAAATGTGGTGTACTAGTGCATAAAACTCCTGCCTCTTTCAGTTTCTTACATGCCTAGAAACAGCAAAGGGAGTAGCAGCAAGACAGGCAAACAAAGACATTTACATGGGAAAATTATAGTCTTCATCCATTGATAGATACAGAAAAATTCAGAATCCTAAGCTGATTAACACTCAGGGTACACCGCTCTCTTGGATAATAGAGAAAATCTTGACTTATGTAGTTAGGTTAGGAGCAGCTGCCGTTTTCAGCCACTCCATCCCACGACTCCCTCCTGCTCCAGCCAGTAAACCCAAGGACATGGGGTCTCCACTGAGGCTGAGGGACCCAGCTGCCACTTCCCTGTGTGCAGGTTCAACAAGTAGCAAACTGCAGAATGTGTCAGAGAGCAATAATAGCTGTGCCCTAATACAGTGCATACTTCAGATGCAGTGAAGCAGAGAATCTCGTATTGAAATACCTTTGTGGTTAGTTCTAGATTGGTCTCAAATTGTTGAATCTAATAATACATTTTTAACTTAGATATTTGGTTCATACTCTTTTTTGATATGAACAGTGAATTGTGGCTCTCAGTTTATCTTATTTTTCAGTTAGTGTTTGTAGGATGGTGGATAACCTTTCATTATATCCAGATATATCTGTATAATTTCCTTGGCTTTGAAGGGTTTACTCAAATATTAATGCTTACCCCAGTGCTGATAACCTTGAATGTAATATTTAAACCGAAGGAATGGTGGAGGTGCTCTGAACCCAAAGGTGATATGCAGGTTTCCTGCCCTGCTCTGATACTGCACCAAAGATCTAAATGAAAATATACTTTGTGTTATTTTGGGGATTCTTGCCTGGGAGGGCTTCTAGGGTTCAGTGACTGTTCAAAAACATACAATTATACTGAAAGAGTAAGCTGTTTAAATATAACTGTGGGAAGAGCCTGGTGGGAACATGCAAATATTGTGTTTGCATCCACCAAACAACACAGAGCCAGCTTGCACTTTTGTCTCTCTCTTCTGTTGTCTGTAAAGCCTCACATAAATCCCTTTAATCAGTCACTAGAAAGAACAACTTAAAGTAGGAGGCAGGTTTCTGAAAGCCCTGTCTTCTTTTCATCAGATAAGTTACTAGCCAATGCCCTGCTGGAAAGACAATATAGATCATGGCCCTACAGCTTGATTTTTCTGCCTGTCCAAAATAACAATTGTTATAGTCCATGATTAACACTTTTTCTGTTGTTGGTTTGTTGGTTGATTGGTTGGTTGGTTGGTTGGTTGAGGTTTTCTTTAGGGGGTGGCATTTGATCTGATGAGGGTATTATACACTAGTTAGGATTTGGGGGATTCCCAAGGAGCTTTTCCTTTTCCACAAAATGTGTGTTAGTGTGACGTTGTTATACATGTGTCTCATAGCAGTTTGTGGCTTCCTGTAATAGTGTCATAATTCTAGTCCAGAGCTGATACAACCTCAAGGCAAGCACAGCTTCTTGAGATACCTGTCAGAATTAACTTTTACCATTGTTCCAGCTTAATTACTATAGCATTCCTGATTAATTCTGTGCCACCACCAGTGAACTCTGAAGTGAATGCTTACTAAAGTGAGCCAGGGAAATTTAGAAGCTGCCAAAAGCAAATTTAGCTGAAGGGCAGAAAATTTTAAAAAGTATTCACGATGATATAAAATCTCTGGCAAACCCTTTTAGTTAAAATGTATCTTATTTAGATCTTCATTACATTTTGGGAAAGACTTATGTGTAACTAGTTGTGGGGCTTTTTATTATAGGTGCTGTATTAGGCATCATCTGACCTCAAGCACCTGTTGCTTGTTTTTCTACTTGTTGCCCTCTTTTCCAGCCAATTCAACTATTTATGTCGCATGTGAAAAACTGTATCCAGGAACAAAATTTAAAATAAAGTTCATCACTTTTTTCTGTCAGTGTTTGAATAATGTCTGTTTGATAATCTTCTATTCTCCTGTCCAGGAGGAAAAATGCTATTGAAGCGGCAACACGGCATTGGAGATTGGCAAAGTGGATAGAAAAGTGGGAGAAGGAATGGGAGCTGTAAAATCTGTCTTAGCCACCACAGCAAATGTGTAGGCCATTTTACCCTTGTCAGAAAAGTACTGCATGGCTGGCCATCTACCTAGCTGAAATCTTCCAACACCTTTATGAATTTTTGAGGATTTTTACCTTCTTTGCCTTCTTTTCTTGTTTCTTTTCAGTAAACTCTCCTCCCTCTTCCTTCCTGCTCCCATCTTAAATAAATTGTCTTTTTCTTATAAACCTTTCTTTGTTGAAGGTCTATAAGTAGTGAATTAGTCTCTCCATCCACTGTCTTGTCAAGGACATTTTTCTCAAGTAAATTGATGTGTTCACTTTTGAATGGCATTCAGTTAAACAATTTAATACAAACATGTTCTGTCTCCCTGCCTGTTAGCCTGAGCAAGACACTAAGTCATTCTCATCTTTTGTAAACCACCTTCAAACACAAGAAAATGAATGTATTCAGAGCAAAAATGAAAATACTACAGAATGTCCTCAGATTCCTCAGAAGTGATCAAGGATGTTAGATTTTGAGACTAGTTTCAAGTTTGCATAAAGATTCCAGCACAAGTGTGAAGTATTCTTTGTCCATGAACAAAAGACAAAGTGACAAAGACTGGAAACCTAGTTCTAGAGAAGGCTGAACTGGAAATTCACTTCATGGCTGCATTTGTAGTCAGAAAAATCAGAGAAATTAGAATGGGAGTTCTAAAATATAGCAAGGAGATAAATTCTTTTCCTACTCCAAGAATATTTGCATGAGAAAGAAGAAATGAGAAGCAGCAGCAGAGAATACTGGAGGAAGAGGTAGCAGAAAACTTCCATCCTTTAGACAAAAATCATCAGTTTGTACTGTATAAATTCTTTCAGGTAGTTGACAATTACTTAAATCAATAACATTGCAATGTAAATTAATAACTTTATAATATTTCCTTACCACATTGCCTTTGTTCTACCCTCATCTAGGAAAACCTGTGTTTCTTTTCCTTTGAAAATATCCTGGCTTAAGTAATAGTAGATGACGTTAATAATGCTCTTTATTTTGCTTCTCTGCAGGGTTTCCTGTACAGATGAATGACTCAGATCACTCCCTATTTGAGCATTCTTTCCAAGGATGCATGCAGAGCATTCATGTGGATGATCAGCTGGTGGATTTGCATGCAGTGGAGCAAGGAGAGTTGGGAAGCTTTGCCAATGTCACCATTGACATGTGTGCCATTATTGACAGGTACGTTGTGGAGAGATCACCCATACTCTGATACACTGACGTGTTCTTCATATTCTGAAAATATACAGTGATCCAGAAGAGGTGGTCCTGACACTGCCAGTGATCATGTCAAGGCTACCTTTTTAGTAGCAGGAACCAATGCTTAGGTGGTTAGATGGAGATGATGCCTTTAAATTGTAGACTGTGTAGGGTGCAGTAGAAGGAAACTCTCAGATCTCTCCACCCACCAGCAGAGGAGGAGGTGAAAAGTTCCTGTAAGTCAGGCTCGGCCTATATGTCAATAATGTGGCTGCCTTGAATAGAGAAAACTCCTCACACATTTTGTCTGTTTCTTAGATGATTGTTAGACCTTTTTGCTACTAGGAGTTGTGGCTCCTGGCTTCTGCCCCTTCTGGCTTCTCTGTGTTCCTCAGAGAGGTAAAGGAGGTCTGCATGCTTGCACATCAGTGAATGTAATAAATGCTCAAACTTAATTAAAATAATGCTTATTGGGTTTGGGTTTTTTTCCAGTCTGAGAAGAGTAATTGAGAATTAGGGCGGCCTTTTGCTTTGGCACTACCTTTTCAACCACTTACCTTTATTCATTTTTGTTGCTTCTGATTAATGATTTCTTTGTTGGTGAAAAAAAAGAAAATACCAGGAAAGACAGAAAGAACAAGTAGCCCAACTCCTGAATGCAGGCAGCTTGGCTTATCATGAAAATTACCTTATATTAAAGCCATTGCAAGCCTGCTGGAAGGCCGAAAATCGCTTTTTCAAATAGTGCTCTGAAAGAAGCAGGGGATACTAGATCAGAGAACCCTGGAATAATTCAAGTAATCGCCAACTACTGGAGCTCATGATGCCCTCTAAAAGCAGGGCCATCTTCAAAGCTACATCAGGTTACTCAGGACCAGTTGAGCTTTGTGTATCTCCAAGGATAGATATTCTACTGGCTCAGTGATTTTAAATATCATCAACAAATATATGCAGAGTTTTGGTAAAGAAATGCATTCTTTTAATTTCCTACTTTATTTTAAGAGCCTCTCAGACATAGATGCTACTGTGAAAAAAACAAAATATAACATACTGCTTTGGTCTTGCAAAAAGCTTTCTCTTCCTGAAATATAGACACCCATTTGCACGAAATGAGTTGTGGTAGGTTGACCATGGCCAGCAGCCAAACACTGTCCCTACCTTTAGCTCTCTTCCCTGTCCTGAGAGATGGGGAGAAAAACAGAAGAAAGGCAAAAATACTGGTGAATTAGGAAGACAATTTAATAAGAAAAGAAGAAGCTGCACATGAAAACAAAGAAAAAAGATAAATTTGTTCACTGCTTTGCATTAGCAAACAAATGTCCAGGTGCTCCCTGGAAAGCAGAGCCTCACCTCAGCACATGTAGTGGTTGTTTTGGAAGAGAAACTCCATAACACTAAACATACTCCTTCCCTCTTCCATTCTCTGAAGTTTTATTGCTGGGCATGCTCTTGTACAGTATTGAATTTCCCATGGGAAATGGCTTCCAAAGGCTCAGTTTGGCTCAGCTACCCCAGCCTCTTACCCACACCCTTCTCCTGGCCTTTAAGGGGAAGGGAGTGCAGAGAAGCTGTCCAGCAGCAAGAAGAGCAGTCTGGTACCAGCTTTGGTTTTATTTTTTTATCGTTTTAGCTACAGCTGGGGAACACAACACCTATGGACTGCTGGGAAAAAGGTTAATTTAGTGACTCCATCCCAGCCAGACCCAGTGTACCACTGCAGTAATCTCAGGGTTACAGGACATGCTTTGGGCTGTACCAGAGAGTTGCTCTGGCATGTCAGGCCACTTTATATTGATTCTGCTCATGGACCTGTTGAAGGTTGAAGTCACAAGGAAAAGAGCATATGACAAGCTGGTGTTGTAGAGGTGAAGTTTGTTCTGTCTCCTCACACATATCTGAAATTAAAAAGGATTTCTGTGGTCAGTATTTGTCACTTTAACTTGGTTTTATTTTTAATATTTAGTTTTGGAAATGCAAACTGACTTGAAAGAAAGGACATGAAGATACAGCTAATTAAGTCTCTGCTTTTCCTCCAGTGGATAAATTTAAGTTTATGCAACAATTTGCATTGATTTCAATGATTGAACCCATTTATGCCAGTTTCTGTTAGAAAAAAATCCATTATTAGAGCAAAGTTAATCAGAATTAGGGTTTTGAAGTATATCATAATATAATTACAAGTAACTTACAGTGTAAGTTAATTAGTATCAAAGCTTTATGATACTCTTATGAAATACAAGACTTAAGACTTCCTTTATGTTGAGCAGCTAATTTGGAAGTTGAGTTCTTGTAGAAGTTACTATTTAGAAGCTATTTATTACACATAATATACATCCAAATATTTCATATAATGCCAAGTGCCACATGAAAGTTATATATAGTGGTGTTTTATGATTTGAAAATAATATTATGCTTTCTATATTTTTGTGTATTATATATTAAGTTTATTATATATATATAAACACCTGTATTCATAATGGAGTTTGGTATAAATAGCAGTGTTTTATCTAGGCTTACATATATATGTATTTATATTTTCTTAATATAAGAGAATATATTCTCAGTCTGCTTCTCTCTTCTACCACCTTGGGGGCTGATATCATGCTCATAAAAGCTAAAGCTGTATGACTTACATTTATGCTTTCTAAGCACAGGAAGATTGTGTTGCAAGCAGAGTAGCAGTTGTGTAGTCCCAGGAAATTAGAATAATATCCAAAGAAGTTTCTTAGGGTTGGCTTTGATTTTTTGAATGATTGAGATGTAATCAAGTTTGTTGTTTTCCCCTTAAATTTTATTTCTCATTAGTTTGCACTTTAGAACAAATCGTTTAGCTGAGAAGTAACAATGCCAAGCTTTAGATCTGACTGGATTTTCATGGCTGTCTTATTAACATCTGCAGATAAGAGTTTACAAGCACTTCTACAATATGACATTATATAACATTTTTACGTGGCTTTCTTTTAAGGAATGCCAGTACCATGTGTGCTATATATCAACTCAATTTCTCTTCCTTTGAAAGGAGAAGATACTCATGGCTTGTCATAGTGGGATCCTCCTGCTTTTTTAAACTAGTTTGGATCTGAATCATAAAGGCTTCAGTCGTCATCATCACCAACATGGAAATTGCTTTCATAGCCACACTTCAGTAAAGACCCCCACTGGGCAAAAAGACAAGCTGTCACATTGAATTATTCTTACCGCAGGCTTCAGCCATTTGGTTCAGGGGACAAAAGGTGAAGTTGGAAATGGTAGCATTTTTCATCATTAGCCAGAGTGGTTAGTAAGGAGGGGAGAGTTTTCTCAGTAAAAACATAACAAAAGTTACTGAGGATTTGTTGAGTTTTTAGGCTGCACCGACCAGAGGGTAACTGCCTCCAAAGTCCCAGGTTCTGCTGAGCTAAACTCTGGCCTGGTATGGAAAAGGCTTCTGCATTTTATTTCCAGCAGTTTTGAAAAATGTGAGAGGAATAGTGATGTTAGAGTATTCCGCTTGTACTTGGGAAATACAAGTGTTGAACCAGTGTCTTTTTATTTTGTCTTCCTCTCCTCACATGAGTATTTTTTATTGCACAGATTGCAAGCTGAGATCTAATTACAGGGGAATACCAAAGCTAAGGAATATTCTCTTTTTACCAGTAGTTAAATAGTATAAATGCATATAATTTAATGCAGGTAGGTATAATTATAGGCAGTTAAAATGCTACTGAGAAAAAAAAATCATCCCTATTTCTTACTCTTAATTACCTATAATTGCATTAGCAATGGAAGTTGCATTGTTGTCACAGTGATCCACATGTTTCATTGCTTGTGACAGCACAGGTCTCTTTTCACCTCCTTTACTTAACATTAACAACCTAACGTTGTGTTACAGTCCAGGTGGTACTGTTGTACTTTCAGATTTAAGCACAGGATACTGAACAGGAATTATTTCCCAGCTGTCTCAGAGAATTCCAAAGCTTTTCTGACTTTATTATAGCCAGAATTATGGATTTTAATCACTTAATCATAATGAGGGAATGCTAAAATTATTTCAAAATACAGTGTCAAATCTGCATTGGAAATTATGGAGCATGTAAGCCAATTTTGATGAAAAATTTCTCTGTTACATGTGAAAGAATGGAGAGGAAAATGAAAGTTTTTCATGTTGCTGTTTCTGGTGTTTTATGAATGTGTAAACAGTGTGATTCTCTCTGTAACACGAGATCAATTAGATACCAGTTTTTGAGAATAATTTCACATTAAAGATTAATTTAAGTAATCAGATACATGCAGCAGAACATTTCTGGGTGATTATTACTTACCTGCTGTGGGGATAAACTCTGTATGACAGAGTGCCAGCATCCAGCTTTAATCCCATACAGCCACATTCTGTCAACTGATTTTTGATTGCTAATCAAAGTTTGAAATAATTCATCCAAATAACAGAACACAGCAAGCATATTGGTACATAAATATGGCCACACTGTAACTGGCAGCTAGACAAAGTTTCTTTGGAGTTAAAAATCGTCATGCCAAATAGTATTAAAGTTCTTAATTTCTGGATCTATACACAGGCTTA
>NW_005054364.1:1389532-1417592 GCF_000277835.1 Geospiza fortis
ACAGACGTCATCCAGCAGTGCTCTGCATGAGGAACAGATGATGTTAACAATGTCCTGACTGGAAGCAAACCCTGCTTTGCAGTTGAGATTTTCCAACTCAAATTCACAAAAAGGAAGTTATGTAGGACTGGGGAAGGGCTGAAACTGCCCCATGGCTTCAGCCTGCAGGTATTCCTGACCATGTGGCTGGAAGGCAGCTCCCACATGTGTCTTCTCCTCTTCTCCCCACATCTCTTTGTAACCATACAAACTTTTTAAGTGGAGATGGAGGTGAAAGCTGCCTTTCAATGAGAGACATTCATGTGCATTTACATAATAATCTATCTCAGTCCGGAAAGGTGACCTTGTAGGCAGAGATTTTACCTCAGATGAGAAAGCTTTTAATGCTGTGTATTATGTCCTTTGTGTTCATATGTACCAGAGTACACAGTGACAGCTGCCATGTTAACACAGATCACTAGATGGCTAGGAGGTTACAAATTCTACAGAGCTAACCACAAAATAGGAATAGTTGAATTACCTTTCTTTTTGAAGTATAACTTAGTTTTTTGCAATATTTTTTGCTATGAAAAAATCTCCATTCTTAAAAAAAAGGGGATGGGGGGGGGAGTATTGTAAAAATCAGGAAAAAGAAAACATGAGAAATATTAAAAATTTAATAAACTGTGTTTTTCCGTGTGTTAACAAACCTTGTCCCTTGCACACAGCTGGAAATACTTTAATAACTTGCAAAATTTAACTGAGCCTGTGCAGTACTTGGCTGGACCTTCCAGCTGTCATTAGTTAGAATGGGACTTCCCAAGACAACAGCAGTAAGACTGAATAAGATGATGATTAGATCATGGAGGTGTCAAAAAAAAAAAAAAGAAAAAAAAGACTTTTAAATACTGTAATACAGTAATCAGTAACTCTTTAAACAAGTTGGAATGGTTTGAGATGCAGATGGTTTGAATGCTATTTTATTGCCTTTGCCATGTTTTTTTTATTTTATTTTATCCTATATTACACAGGTTACAATAGTCAATAACATCTTTATAAGACTCTTTCAAGTAACTGTGTAGATTGTACATCATCTTGTAGCTGGATGCCTGGACATTTTGAAATCTCAGAAAATCCTCAGTTGCTCTTTGTCCTGTATTTAGTCCTATATAAGCTCAGCGCAGAGAAGAAAAAAATAATCTTTCATTTTAACTCTAAGGAATACTCTTTGTTTATTATTGTTATTTAAAAATGTAGGCTACTGAAATAATTTTCTTGAGAAAGTTGATTATTTGTTCATGAAAAACACTTGTTCATGCTACAGCAAGAGCTAACTCAGTAAATATTTAGGTATACTTCAGAGGAGGAGGAGTATGTAATGCAGAGCTCTGCATAACTTGACAGATAACAGAGGTAGCCTCTGAGCTGCAGGATTATTTTTCTTCATGGCCTGAAGGAAAGGTAACAGCATGGGGTTTGTTCTGGGGAGCCAAGTGGCAGAGAACGTGTCATTATCACCCAGCAGCTGTGCCAAGTGCATGGTCATCAAGGGCAGGGACAGCACGCTGGGCCCCCTGGCCATGGACTGCCTTGGGGCCAGCATCCCAAAGGTTCTCCTTTGAAGATGCTGGGAGGAGGATGAGGCTGTTGCGAGTGGAATTGGGAATGGAGCACACCGTCATCCTTGAGACACAGTGCCACCATCCTGCAACACCGCAGTCACAGTGCCCTGGAACAGGATAAAAGAGAGAACCCTCCCATCCCCCACCACTGTAGTTGCCTGAAATCAGCTGGAATACATCAGAGAGAAGTTCCTGAGGAGCTGGTAGAATCACTTGAAGATAAAGGAGGGGAACTGGAGGCAGGACAGCTCTTCTGGAGATGCTTCACCCCAAAACCAGCAGGGTCCCTTCAAAGTTCATCTGAGGGATTGAAATTTTTTTTTAGTGGATAGGCATGGCAACACAAAGGGAATGCACTTAAGGAGTACTCCAGAACTCTCTGTCCTCATACTCCTTGTGGAGCCAGAGGCAGCAGTTATAATTAAAGAGGTGCAGAGGTGTTGCAAGGGATCCCAGTGCTTGGAGCGCACATTGGGGCCCTGCCAGATGCAGGAAGGATTCTTGCTTCCAAGGTGGATCAGGCCAAGGGCATTTGCTCATTCTTGGAAGACCTTGCCAGGGACCCAGGTGGAGCAGAATAGAAGTCAAGCTTCTGGGAGGTATGCCCACTGTGTGGGATGAGGAGGCAGGTCTTGTATAGTTCAGGGCATAGCTGATTACCACCTTTGGGGTCAGGAAGGAATTTTCTGCTGGGAAAGACCAGCACTGGCCCTTGGCAGGTAATTGCCATCCTCTGCAGCATCAAGCATGTGCTGTTAAGCTTTTCTCCGGGCACTCTTGGCCAGGTTGCTGCCTACTGCTCATGCCCCATGAAGATGGGCAGCCTCTTGTCCCCTGCAGTGCCTTTTGCCTTCCTCTGCAGCACCTTTTGCCTTCCTCTGCAGCACTGAGCACAGCCCTTGGTCTCCTTTGGGCCATTTTAACCGGCTGCCTGCTGCCCTTGTGCCTCCCATCCGGTGGGAAGAAGCTTTCCGAACTTCCAGGGTGGGCCCAGGGGTGGCTCCCATGAGTTGCTTCTTGTCCTTGGTGACATTGAGCACAACCCTTGTCAGGGCTCCTCAGGGTCACTGGGGCTCTGTTCCTGCCTACTGCATTGCACCTCCAAGGCACCACTCATGCCCTGGATCTTTCTGGCTGTCTTCCAGTCCCTTTACCATCTTGGATGCCGTTCTTGGGATGCATTCAAGTACTTTAGCATAGTTTTTTTAAAAGGTGAGGCCATAGTTACAGGGATTCCTGCCACAAAGGCACACGACTGTTAATGTTTACTAATCTGGTAAGATTATCAGGGAAAGGATTTGAAGAAAAGTTGCTAATAGTGGCAAACTTTTAAAACATTATTTAAATAGTTTTACAAGTTGTTTTGGCAAAACCTTTACTTTCTTTTTGCTGTCTGCTACAACATGACTAATATAGGAACAGCTTAATCAAATGAAGTTATCTATAATTTATAAAAGTCGTGAGCAAAATCTTTGTGTGGAAATGAATTTCTTGGTTTTTCTGACATGCATTAGTTTGCTCAGGGGACTTGATTGAATGTGCAGCTTGTATTACATTCATACGTAATTATTATTTTATTCTCATTCTCCTGTGGGGAAGATGAGAGCACTGAGCAAACATCTAGAAAGCTCTCTCTTGGACATTTATACTTGGAAATTTATACACTCCTACGATTAGATGCTAAATATTTACCTGATCCTATGATAAAACTGTTGAAACTAGCTCCCTGGTTAGTCAACTGAGTTCTGAATTCAAACTGCTTTGATGAGTGTGTCATGTTATTCATCACTTACTGCTCCTCATCAGCTCATAACTAGAAGAGATAATATATTATGCAGATTGCTTATTTTTTTGTGATTAAGATATCTTCTCCTGGATGAACAGTGCTGCTATTCTTAATAAAACTGTCTCTATACATTCATTCTCCAAAAATAAAGGAAAGCAGGTTGTTGTCTCAATTTTAAAGTTTACGAAACATTTAACCAATGCAAAAAAGTTCCTGTAGGGAACTGTCTCTATTACTACTAATCTTTAAATAAGATTAAAATTGCATCATCCTCTCATTTGCATTTGTTAACCATGAATCTCTCAGATATGAGTATCAATACTTCTACTACTTTTTCCTAGTAAGAGGAAGTGGATAATCATTATCCAAACAAGTAGACTGTCTGTCTACTACCGACTGTAATAGATTTGATTATATTCTATAATTAGTAGGCATGCTAATATTTGATATGTATGACATAATGTTGTAATAAGTAATAATGCCATATGCTCTAAATATTTTCCAGATACTAGAAACAAATTATTGTAGGCATTTTCTTTCTGCACAGTACAACTACAATTATAACCAGTTTTATGACTGCAGCTCTGAATTTGATGTCAGGTATCAAGCTGTGAGTAAATTTAACCCATTCATTAGAAGCATGTGCATCTGGAGGACAGCCAGTCCTGCTGGATTACTAGAATTTTTACTGGATATGTTATGAAGAAGTTAAACCATAGAATAACCATTTCATAATCAGGCAATATCTTTCAGTAGTAATAATTTTGAACAAATGTCTCTCTTACTGAAATGTTGGGTCCGTCTCTTGTTCATGCAGGCAAGCAATAAAGTCTCCAAAATAAGTAGTTCATCTTGCACAAAACACTGCTACAAATAAGTATAGCTCTTTCTGATGCAGCTTGACTTTTAGCAGAATTTCCTTTGCTGTACAGTTTGTTCTGGATTTACATTCATTTTTTATCTGAAATCATTATAGTTTTAAAATAAGTGGATTGAACTCATGCAGAATATTCACACTGGTGAGAGTTATAATAAAAAATAGAGTTATAAGTCTAATATATTAGAAGTGGTCTTGTAGTAGTTATAGGTTGCTCTTTAAAACATGAAAAAAAAGAGATTACTATGCCATCATTGGAAATCATTAGTAATAGTAATAATGTCTAGATATGTGCATTAAGCTTATACTGTCCCTGTGTCTCTCCAGCTTTCTTTTCTCAAAAAGAAGTGCTTATTTTAGTATTTCTGCTCGTAGAGAGTGTTTGCTAGTGATTAGACTCTTTCAAAAAATGACTGTGTATCCATTGAGGAAGGTGTTATTTCCTGTTCAATATCGTATTTCTCCCAGATTCTGATTCCACAGATCTTTTGCAGAACAATACAGTGCCAGCTAAAAGTAAATAAGTGTGATCAAATTCATTTCTGCTACTAGCATATTGGACAGAACAGGTTCACCTTACTTATTTTATGCTTTTCTCTAGCCAGCAATATTGAATTCTTGAGTATCCCAGTATTTCTGTTGTGTTTCTCATGACCTCTTCCTTTAAAGAAAATGCAGCTAGAAAAAGGTTAAGGCCTAGATTGTTTACAGTATTTACATGTGCTAATGATCCCTAAGCTTTTTGGCTGCCTGTGTGACTGGCATGGAGGGACTTGAGTTCTCCATAGCCTAAATAAGCAGATATGAGCATCGAAGAATGGGACTAACCACAGACAAAATACTGAGCAAGGTATAGAGATGAATGTAGGCAGAATTTTATGGCCTAGAAATATTTCAAATGAGAACATACATGTATGTCATAGGGAGGGGAGAACTTAACACACAACCCTTGTATTGTACTTCAACACATGACATGATTAGTTGGAGGATGCAGAAGGGTTTGACAGCAAAGAGAGGGAAGAGAGGTTTGGTTTTTCCCTTGCTTGTTATGTAAACTTTAGGTGGTGAAGCAGCCAGATGGTGTTTTCCTGCATAAGTTTCTCTGTAGGCACGTAAGTGGTTTTGGGGCCACATGGTGGTTGACCAGGATGACCACACTGAGGCTGACCACATTGAGGCTGACCACAGATCTGAACTCTGCCTCTCCAGTTCCACATCAAACCTGTTTTACAGTTAAATTGATCTTCCTTCCTGCATTATGTTGAATAGATTAAAAGCTAATTCACAAAAATTTTATGATGCATTTAAGTATTTGTGAGTCTGCAGATTTCTGTTGTGCATCAAATTAAAAGCAGGTGGCAGTTCTTGATGAGAAATTGAGTTAACACCTAACCAGATTTTTTCTAAGAAATTGGAAAGAACAAAAGTCCTTGGAGGAATATGTGTCAGATGCTACTTGCTTAATCCTTGATATCTTCCTGGAAGGATAGTTTAAATGAACTAACTAATATAAGGTTTCAGTAAACAGGTCTTCATTCATTCCCTGTAAATGTCACCAGTAGATTAGATTATATTAGCTGTTTTTAAAAAGGAGGGTGCAGAAAGGAAATGAATATTGAATAGAGATCTAGATTAGGAGAGATATGAAGAGAACTGGGTTTCACCAGAAATAAAAAATTTAATCGGTGCAGTAACTGTGTTCTTTTTTTCTTGTTACTATTTTTTAAAAAGATTAAAAATAACATAAGGTAGAGCCTTACCTGAGAGATCCAAAAAGTAAAGTTATTTTTACAGGCCTGTTAACTTAGAGGAATGCTTAATGGTGCAATATTTCATTTATAACTGCAGAATAAATATGTTTTATATTTACCATTTCAAGACTTTTTAGTGGTATATTTACCATTTCTAAGACTTTTTATCACTAAAAAAAGAGAAAAAGTCATAGCTATAACATTTTTTCCAGAATTTTATATCAAGTCTATACTTGTACATTTGCAACAAAATGTGTCCTGGCACTCAGGTCTTTCAATTTCTGTTACAAAAAATTCTCGATTTTGAAGAATAAGATTGCATTCCTTGGAGCTTTCTTATAAAACAGTAATGAAAATAAAAAGATGGAAATATGCCTATTCCTACCCAAGCCATTTTGTAATGCTATTCTTTGGTTATTAGGCTATGCTTTTTGCTGTTTCATCAGGGCTCTAAAGTTGTTAATTAAGATAACATTCTTACTCACCAGTAATATTGGCCATTCTGTTAATATCAGAGACTAAGAAATTCGGATGTTTTATGACAAATAAAACTATATTAAATAATGTATAAAATGAGAGATATAAACAAGATACTTATTTATTAGAAGATTCTCAGTGAAGCCAGAGCCAGTTTGATTGCTTAGCACCTCTGGAATTCCCTCCATGTGTGCTCTGTGTTCAAGCGAGTGTCCCCCATCTGTGGTGGGTCCCAGTTTGCTGATCAATATTCAGACAGGCAGCCAAAGAAGCAGAGTAGCATGCAAGGCTTCTCATGTCCTCCTTTCCATCTTAGTTGACTATGGTAGGAGAAACAGGTTTGTTTCTGTCTCAGAGAATATATCCAGACAGAAATGTCTGCCTGGTCAAGCTCTATTAATTCGTTGTCCTTTGTTA
This sequence comes from Geospiza fortis, assembly GCF_000277835.1. NCBI lineage: Eukaryota > Metazoa > Chordata > Aves > Passeriformes > Thraupidae > Geospiza > Geospiza fortis. The sequence continues at coordinate 1,396,442 of NW_005054364.1, forward strand.
GTTGCCTGATTACTGCTTAGGAGAATGTAAAAGCCCTGCAGAAGTATCTTTCAGGCCAGCTTCAGCCACAGCCTGTAAGCTGGATTTAACATTGCTGAATTTATGTCCCCTAAACTAACTTGCACACCAACTTTGCAAAATTTGGCATATTTATTCAAAACAATGTGTAAATTACCCAAAACAGAAGCCAAAGAAACCTATGCAGTTGGTTTGTTATTAGGTTTAAGGCAGGTGAGGGAGATAAACTATCATAGTCTACTTTCTGATTTCTAGAAAAAGCATAGAAATAATGCCTATGCATTTTACAGTTGCAGGGTTTTATAATGAGTTGGAATACTCATTATACATTTCTCTTATTAGAAACAATTCTGGTGAATAAGAAACTCAGTGTTCAATGCCAATTAGTGCAACACTTTTTCCCTGGGGGAGTTGAAGAAGAGATTTTAATCCCATAGTATAAATAAGTGCTTAGATTTGAAAAACATCATGTGTTTGTTATTGTACTTCAGAATCCACAGCCTTTGCAACTGCCTGTAAGGACCCTTGGATCAAGAATTTGAATCAAATTGACATGATATAACAATAGCAGACAATTTCTCTAGGGGATTATAGATGTCAGACCTATGGAGATAATTTTGTGCCTTGGAAAAAATCTGATTCTTATTTCTTGAAAAAAAATGTTGCTTGTACATTTGTTACATTTATCTGTTGCCATGCATTCTACCAATAACATCTCTATTTTTCTATCATTGAGATAAGTTTCATTGTTAAGACAGTCTTGATACAGAGCTGCAGTTAATTTGACTTCAGCTTTCTATTTTGGCAAAAAAATAGTTACTCTATCAGCCAGAAGTTTTTTAATCTAAGCAGAAGCTCTCATTGGTCCTTCTTACAATTTTTCATGTCACAACATTGCGATTGTTGTGATTACTCTGTATGACGCTGTGTGGATTTCATATAATCAGTGCTAGCTTTTGTAGATCATTGTTCAGAGATTGATTCAAACAAGTTTGTAGAAGGATTTATTTGGTTTATTTATATCTGCTTATCCTTATTTTCTCACAGATTTACATGGTCATTTCTAAGGCAACATTGTGAAATGTGATTCAGAAATATTGACTCAACTGTGATAGATTAACTGCTGCCTACTATACTGTAATTGCAGGGGAAATGCTTTCAGAGTTTTTGAGAAGAACTGGTGCATAATATGTAATATAATATAGTTTGATTTTCAAGGTTTAAATCATTAAATAGCCCATTAATTAAATGCATTATATGGAAAGTTATCATCTAAAGGGAAGATTTATTCCACATTGAAATACCATGCAAATTTTTCTTTACTTTGTTCATTTCAGACAGTTAATGAACAAGCAAACAAAGGAAATTAATCCTAAATAAATATAGAACAAGTCATCTGTGATGTGAGTCAAATAACAATGCTATCTTACTCTCAGTGCTCATTTCACTCAGTCTCACAGTTTTTAAGGGCTTTTAATTTTTTCACTTAAGGTTTGCTTGCTGTGTAAGGATGTTACTGGTCCATCCTTCTGGATTTCTATTAAATGCTGGATTCCTTCCACATCAAATTCCTAAAACTTAAGAGATTGAAAAGTTTTCTAGACATTAAAAAGCTGATGGTGCTAGTCAATTTGTACACAAGCACAAGGAGAGTCTTCGATACACCTTATCTATTAAATTCCTATTCTTCAAAAGAAAGCTGGAAATTCACTGTCAGTTTTTGTGAAAGGTAGTTGTTATTTTCACCTGTCTTTTCATTTTTCTAGTAAAAAGAAGAATACCAACCTACAGAGAATTCTGAGGAAAAGAAAAAATCCAACTCCTATAATGTTTCTTTTCACTTCAACATGAAAGGCAATATGTGCTCTTTTTCTCTTTTATATCAAGGGGTTGATCTGCCTTTTCAATATCATGATTTCTGCACTTTTTACAGTACTGTACACCTTTGTTCTGACTGTTGCTCTGTGGTTGCTCAATAAACTCCAGACAGACACTAACTTGGTCCTGTTACACAAACTGACCCAAAATCATTAACTCAACAAACAAAATTACTCCTTTCTCAGATTCAACACTGTTCATTGTAGAATTTACTGATGTTTCTTTCTCCATAATTCTCTCTGAAAGTCTAGTTACATTTTAAAATTATATTTTGTACTAATACTATGATAAGATCTCTCCTGCCTGGTATGGTGCCTATTGTGTGAAATTTACTCATCTGAAGCATTGCTCAAGGGGCCAGTAGTTATAATATCTGTTCTTTTATTAATATCTGATTCTTTGATTCAGGAGCTCCACAAACTGTAACAATTTTTCAGCATACTGGCTTTCCTCTGGTGGTTTCTTATTTTCACTCAAGATCAATCATAGGATCAAAGGTTAACTACTCCAGCATTTAGTCAGATAACCCCTTTGACATTTATTTTGCATGTTTACTATTGACAGCACTTACTTGGACTTGTCTTGCCAGTTTTTCATACTTTTACCTTGGTGACCGTCAACATGTTTCAACTTTCTAATTTTTCACTGATCATATGAACATTAGTCAGAAAGTGGCAGAAAATAAATGATGGCTTTAACTGTGCTGCTGTAACTCACTCTCCTTCATCTGCTTACATAGTAGCAACCTTGTGTATCTTATTTATACAGTCTTACTTTTGCTGTTCTGAAAACCTTCATTTTATTGTTGTTGCCTCCTAGAAATGCCTTTATATCTGTCTTACTGACTCTATCTTCCTTTCAAACTTTGTAGAATATATTCTTCTCTATCTCTCTTAACTTAATGTTTTTCTCTCTGCTATTGTTTGTTATTTGACTGTGTAACTCTTATTTATCTCAGTGGTACATTTTATAATGCAGTTTGTATGAAATGTGTTCTGCAAAGTATAGCTGCATTGTATAATTTCATAAAAGTACACAGTGGTTTCAGTAGTTTTCTTTGAACAGTATAATTATGTTTTTAAAGAAGTAAAGTTCCTGAATTAAGCATATAATGCTAGTATTTGATGTTAGAAATACATTTGAACACACGGTATGTTGTCCTTGAAAAATACGCTTTCTCCTTTTTTAATGCTACCAGTCACTTTCATGTATTATTTAAACCTAACAGATGTATACCTATGGGCTCATTTATTTTATCCTACCAAAGTACAAGCAGTCAAAGAAAATGCAGTTGCTAATCACTGTAATGTGAAATACTTTTTGAAAAGTCTGTGCCTCTGTTGAAATAGGTAATTTATTCTCCTAGAATATGAGAGAAATAAAAAGAAAGGAAGAGAGAGAGAGAAACAAAGAGAGAGAGAAAGGAAGAAAAAGGGAAGGGAAGGGAAGGGAAGGGAAGGGAAGGGAAGGGAAGGGAAGGGAAGGGAAGGGAAGGGAAGGGGAGGGGAGGGAAGGAAGGGGAAGGAAAGGAAAGGAAAGGAAAGGAAAGGAAAGGAAAGGAAAGGAAAGGAAAGGAAAGGAAAGGAAAGGAAAGGAAAGGAAAGGAAAGGAAAGGAAAGGAAAGGAAAGGAAAGGAAAGGAAAGGAAAGGAAAGATTAGGATTTTAGTGAAGGAGTTGAGGAATAATGTGTACGTCTTTAAAAAGTGAAGCGTTTGCAGGCTTAAAAAAGCAGAATTGGAACCTGTAAGCATTGCTTTAACGAGGTTTGAAGGGCTTGAACAGTGCTTTATTTTGCCTTGGCAGAACCGCTGCTTTTATTACAAAGTGTACTGGTTTTGCTGTAAAAAGTGACAGTGGGTTGTAGCTACAGAAATCTTAGGTCAGGATGAACAGTGAATTGACTTAAAAATAAAAAACTAGATTTTTAAACCAGACAGACATATAAGCCACATAGCTGTTTAAATGGTTTAAGCACAAGCTAAATCCTTGGGGCAGAAGGCAAGGAGTTGTAAACAGAAAAATAAAAGGGCTTTCTGCATTAATGAATCCTATATGATCAATAACTGTGCTCTTTTAAGTGAGGAAAAATGACCCAGATACCAAAGCCAAATATTGCTCCTGTACCTCTACACAACTCCTAGGCTTTTAAAGGGAACAAGTTGATTTAGATTTGTGCATGTCTAAAAGTCTACTCTGTAAGTCCATGTTGTTTCTACTACAGTTTTAATTGGGTAGAGCATATGAACAAATTGTGAGTGCTATATCAAAGAAGTACTTAGGGCTCCAGTACTGATATTTGATGATAAGAAATCTGGTTTTGGTTTTTTTTCTTTTTTTTTTTTTTTTTATGAAGGGAACCTTTAGATCAACTTCTCCCTCCTTCAGGAGTAATTGATTGGTGGCAGGGGCTACAAAGTGTTTTCTCTGTGTTGTTGAATGTGCTTCTAAATGCTAGCTGGTTATATGATCAGTGGTCATAGAGTATTCATTAGTCATTTTCAGCTCCTGTGGGAATGAATTCTAAATATTTTAATTTTATAGTAATAGCGATGTGTCAGAACTTTTACATAATACATACTTGTCATGATTCTTGCCGTGGGATTCTGGAAATACTGGATAAGAATACGTGCTAATAGAAATACAGAAAAAATGTATCTAGGATATCCATCCATATTTTTTTAAGGTCCCAGATATTCTATTGTATTATAAAACGGGAACACAAATATAAATATCAGCTTGAGATGGTTAATGTTAATTTTCAAAGTTTGCTTCTACCTTAGTGTTTGGTGGACAGAAAAAAACCTAACATTTTGGCGCAGAATCATGACATAGTCCAATCATCCTCTGGGTCATTATTTTCCTCATGTTCTGATTATTCAGGCAGTTTGCTCTAATTACTTTGAACTATAGTGGTGTAATTGATAAAGTAGCATAAAATTCTCCCTGCTAAAAGGTACTGATGATACCACTAAATGGAAAAAAAATTATGACAGAAGTCTGTCCTAGGGATATACACAGGTATCTTCACTGAAATTTTTGAATAAAACAAGAAATCTTGTAATAAGGTGAAAAATAACCTACCTGTCATTAGTAGTTTTTAGTGCACAGCATTTTGGCTTTTAGGACAATTATCCTTTCTTGTAGGTTTTGAGAACTGTGAATGGCTAATTATCAAAGCAAGCACTGTGCTATCCAGCAATGCATTAGAATATTCATGCAATAGTCCCTTCTCTCTGTGTTTCTAAGATTTTCAACCTGTACTTTAGAAATCCTGAGCAGGGATACTATTAATTGAAAACTTTGTTTTTGCTAAACTTTCCAAGGCATCTCTGGTTAGAATTGTAGGCAAATTAAATCACTCTGTGGGACTCAAAGAAAAGATTGCCATGGATTACAGTCAAAACAAACCAGTAAAACCACTTAGCTGAAGCATCTTGCATTACAGAAAATAAATAATTTTACTACATGAATACTTCAAAAGTGGTATCATCTCCTATTTAGCTTTTCTCTTCTTGTTTTTCTTTTTTTAAGACAATTTTCATCTATTTCAAGATATAGAAAGCTTCTACATCTTCAGATAATTGCTCATTATTGGTTTTCTTCTGAGTTAAAAATATGTATCTTATTTCAATCCTGAATTTGTCTAGCTTCAACTTGGAGCTTTCAGTTCTCAGTACTAGTTTTCTACCTAAAGCAAAAAAAAAGTCCTCCTCAAAAATTTCTTCATTGTGCATGCAAGAAAGTTCTGTGACTGAGCAGGTGAATTTACTAAAGTCATATAGTTCTTTCTTTTGGAATTCATCAATGTTATTTTTTTTTAAAGTGAACTTGTAGCCCAGACACATGATTTTTGCCATTACTGGTGACAGAAATCATGATAGAGGCTTTGTGTTGGCCTGAGAGTACAGGGTCCCAGGGCATGTCTGGGTTTGCCTTGGCCTGACCTTGGATAACAATTTCCAGTGGCCACGTGTGGAGTGGTGCCTGCTCCAGATGGATTTCCTCTTGGTGAATTTTCTACTGTTTTCTACTGTAGAAAACAGTAGCCCTTTGTGTGACCTGTAGCTATGGATGGCTGTTGTGCATCTTTCAACCCTCAGGCTGGGAATACAGAAAACGGACTGTGGTTGGAAATGTATAAACGTAGCCACAAGAGAATACGAACTTTATGCTTCGTAGAGTTTTTCTCTACTAATCAGACAATTTGAATTATTATACTGTTAGTATTAGCTGGACTGACATGGAATTTTTACCTCCACTTGCCATATATGGTTTTTTGCTCATGGCAAGATTTCAAGTGTAGTAGACAGAACGAGGAGCAGCACTTCACTTAAAGGTCTCACTAATCCTGTATGCTTAAGCACATGGTTTTCTTTTTATGGTCTTCTGTTATGTACATGGAACTCACATCGCTTTCCTTACACTAAGTATCAGTTTTCAAGTCTAGACTTCTCCATTGCTGGATTCCACTGTATTGTCCTTTTATCTAAAGATTTTATTCCAAGAACTTGCATTCAAGTGTATGAGAATGTAAATTGACAATCTTCTCAGCTAATCTTTTTGGTGCTCTCGGATACAATTTACCTCACCCTAAAAAGTTTGGAAGATCACTACAATAGTTGCTACTTCACATCACTGAAGCTGTTACTCAATGGAATATATTTTGTTATTGTTTTAGCATGAGTGATTCACTCTTGTATTTGCTGGGAAATGTCCCGACAAAGGCAGGAATGATGAATCTGACTGCATGTTCTCAGAAGGTTACTTTATTGCTTTATAATACTATATTATATTAGAGAATACTATACTAACTATACTAAAGAATACAGAAAGGATACATACTCAATGCTAGAAAGCTAATAATGAAAACTTGTGATTCTGTCCAGAGTCTCAACACAGCTTGGCCCTGATTGGCCAATGAGTCAAAACTACTCACACCAGAATCCAATGAAACAATCACCTGTGGGTAAACAATCTCCAAACACATCCCAAAGGAGCAAAACACAGGAGAAGCAAATGCGATAAGAATTATTTTCCTTTTCTCTGAGGCTTCTCAGCTTCCCAGGAGAAAAATCCTGGGCAAAGAGATTTTTTCAGAGAATGTGAATGCCACGATTCTCCTTCTGTGTAAGTAGTGAAGAATAATGATAATTCAATAATTCACATTTTTCTGTATTATAGTTTAGTTTTACCCTTCTAGTATGGTGTCAGATGTTCAATAACATTAAGATTTAATTTACCACAGTATGTCTTCCTAAGTTTGTAAAGAAAAGCTTGTTTGTTTTTTTATAATTGATGTCCCTAATTTCATATTAGTGCAGGTAATAAGTAACACAGCCTGTGCTCCCCCCCAGCAATTATACAAGCATTCCTAGACTTCCCAGCACCATTTTCTTGTATTTCTCGGGAGTGTCCTGTGATGCAATATGCAGACTCTCCTTTGACTTTTACCTTAAATAATCTTGTAAATACTTTTTTGATACTTAGATGTGTTCATAATTTTCTTCCCAGTTTAGAATCAGAACTTTTTATGCCACAGTGTGTATTTAGCCACAATGGTATTATATTACCGCTGAGGCTAAATATATTGGCACTGTAAAATCTGCTAGAAGCTCATGAAATCGTGCTATAATCACTCATACTTATGAAAAATCATCAGTTTCAGCCCAGGGACCCATTTATCTTTCAACCTGCTGTCTTATGTAGGACTGCCTTAAGCAATGTGTTTCTGCTAGCAAGTTCTCATGTAGAATTCATAGGAACATTAAGGCTGTTTTACCAATGGCAGCTTTAGACCTCCAGCATATGTCCTACAAGTTGAAATACCACAAAATGACAGATTTTTTCCTACATATATATTATAGGTTTTGCAGCTTTGTATGGCACTACTTTTTCTGAAGCCTCAAGCAGTAGCTAAGCAAGATGCCTGTGGGTATTTTGAAACTGCCTGTGGGTAGATAATGACAATTTTAATATCTACAGAATTCTACTGAAACAGAAAGCAAAGAAAATGTACAATGGGATTTGTCCATATGAGTTAAATCAATGGATGATCATTGCACTCTACATAACCTCAGAGCAGTGAAAACTATTAAACATGTAGGTTACTACACATGTAATTTTTGAATGAAGTGATAATGTTCTTCCTTGCTCATAGTCCAAGGAAAAGAAGGCAAATAATGTGAAAACAATAGTACCTTCCAGTTTAATCTGTAACACTTCTCAACTATGTGTAAGAATTTTGATGTTATTAGTGATAAGATGTATTACATTATTCACATGTAAAAGAGGAAGATGGAGACCTAGCAAACTGCAAATGCAATAACAGAAAAGAATTATATGCCATAAACAAAGAACTGAGAATTAATAGATTGTTTTGTCTCAACAAAAAGGTATAGTCAAGGAAGCTGAGATATGCTCAGTGAAATTCTGTCCTTTTTAACTTTGCTGAACTCAGCAATGTTAGCCATTTCTCAGCTCTTTTCTCTCTTAGTAATTAGGTGTGATTTTTTTTTTGTTTTTGTTCTATGACTACTACATCCTGGTATTTGAAGACAAAATTGGATCTAAAGTAGCATGTGTTATGCATAAGCAATTGTGATAAGATCCTTAAAATTTTCTTACTAACTGTGTCCGTTTGAAGCAAAGTACATCCTTTAGAGGTTAGTGGATACAAAGCTGTAGTTGTTAGCATGTTTGCTTCTGAACTTTTTTTTCCCCTCTGCTTGGGAGCCTTTGTCAGCTTGTAGTGATCCTCAACAGCATAGTTTCCAACCTGGAAACATTTAGAAAAACCTGATGATTGTCTTTCAATACACAAGTGATGGGAAGAGTGCGCATAACCACCACTGATAGATAATATACACTGGTATCACAATAGTGGAATCACAGTTCTCTGTTCTGTGCATGACTAAATCTCCTTACCAGAAATACTGGTAATATGTGGTATTCCCAGCCAATCTTGTGATCTGTAAAGACTCTCTGAGATCCAGTCCTCCTCTGGACTGCTTTTCCTCTCAACCACCTCTTTCTTTGCCCTCAGATCTCCTCTTTTCTACAGATACCTTAACACTGACTAAGTGCTTCCCAGCAGTATGCTGGAGTGGACAACAGCGCACACAGAGACCCAGTCTGGTTCAGCAGGGAAGCAGAGACTGGGCAAGTTTCACTTGGGACCTGAAGGTGTCTATGGATCCTTTTTTGCATATGCAACGCTCTCCAGCACCAGTTTGCAGTTATCTCTGCAATGAGTCCCACAGGGGAAGTTAGTGATCTCTGTGTCCATCCATGTTGGAGCAATCAGTTGGAAAACAGAGGCTTAGGAATGTGGAAAACATTCCTGAAATCCAGCAGACCTTTTTTTCCCAATAGATTTAGCAGTGTTTTCATTGGTCATGTGTTTGCATGAATGTCACAAAAGATTTAAACAAAATTGCCATCATATATAGAAGTTGTCTTTCCAGTGTTTCTTTGTATGAATCACTACTTTCCCAGAGTGAGGAATAAAGCCACAATAACGATGCAATATTGTTCAGTTCAGACTGTTAACTTAAGAAAACACTTCCTTTAGGCAAAAGAATTTTTCTGCTACTAAAGTGGTTCATATCTTGATTCTGATTTGTTGATTACTCTAAAAAGGTGTTCCTTCTGTTACGTATTTCTACATTCAGTCAAATTACTGTTGTTGATTTTGAGATTCCCAAAGGTCTTATCATAGTTTTCATATGCTCTCTGTATAATTACTCCCATCTGCCATTAATTCATATTAATTGCAGCATATAATGGTCTTTGCACAATAGCAAAGTGTGTTATTGGATCCTAAATTTTATAAAAAAAATTGAAAAGTCACATCCAGTCACTAGACAAGTGATGGTTTTCCAATTTAGCCTACAAAATTAATGCATTTGTAGCTTATAGATTATGTGGTGTAGATACAGATATATTTGTAGCTTAAGGTACTTGTCATTTTCTCACTACTTGTTGCAGGTGGTACTAGCAGGGACAGACTCCTATGTGTTGCATCACTTTTGTTGCCCAAGGAATTTGGGGAGTACTGTGATGTAAATGGTGTCAGGTGTCAGAGTTGTTAGGGATTTACATTGATTTGATAGCATACTGTGAGGGTAGGAAGCAGGCAAGAAGGATGTCTGTAATTCATGAGAGATGAGTCAGAATGTATTTTTAAAGTAGACTTCAGTCTCTGTTATGTTTTTACCACTTCTTTTTAAATCTGATTTCTGCTTACTTGAGAATCTGGGAAAAAAAAATTATTGATACCCATACCTGAAAAGCTGGTTGGCAGAACTAAGTTGCTGAATTGTAATATTACAAAAAGATTTAAAATCTTCCCCAAGAGAGAGACAATTAGTAGAACTAGCATCAATTACATTAAAAGCAAGAATTAAAGCTCAAAATTCAAAATGAGGGTTAGTACTTTGTTATGCAAAAACTAAACTACCCCACCTGAAGTTCAAAACAAGGTTGAATAACAATAATTAATTTCTTGTAGTACTTAACAGTTTGCAAATGTCGAGAGGAAAATTTAAAACCAATCTTGACTTCATCTGACAGGAGAGTGTACGTCTTCCATAGAAAATTTACAGAAGTTGTGTGGTGATAACTGCATTATTTTGTACTTTACCCTTTGTGGTGCATTGCTTGAGTGGTTTATCATCCTTGCCCGTCACTTGCAGTTTCTATCAGCTTCATTTGTATTCACGGAAAAAGCTTGGGCAGGGGGTGGTAGACACCTTTTTCGTTTCCTTTTTTTGATTTCTTTTGATTTGTTTTGTTTTAATCACCTGTTCACAGAGCAATTCTTCTTGTTCCTATCTGACACAGTAAAGAAAATACAGCCAAAGGCAAGGGCATCAACCACCCTTTTGAAGGTCTCAGGTAAACTATTATTTATATGACTTCAGGGAGCCTGCTTCATATTTTAAAGGGCAGAATAACCAAGCTGAGAAACATGCTTATGAAAATACATCATCCATTAACCTTATCAGCTTTCCTGACATGGGGCTGAAAAGGTTTTCTGAAACCTAAGGAAGTGCTGTAGTAGAGCAGCGCTTTGTGATCCTAAGTCAAGATTTTTGGCCTATATCATTTCACTTTGGGTGTATTTCCTCTTTGAAAAAAAAAGAGTCATAAAATATTAAGATAACTATCTCAAATGATGTTATTTAGAATAGCCTTCAAGGGTCGAGGTAGCATTTTCAAAAATTCTTGCAACTTTTTCTGCCTAAGTTTTTATGTGTATACAGTAATCTTCCTTACTAATGTAATAGTATCTACTGTGGCTGAAGGTATCTTTCTATCATAAAAGTGTTTGCTGACAGAAGCACATAATTAAGATTTTCCAATCTAATTGATTTTGTGATTCTGTCTTTCCTGACGATAGTCATCAAAAGCATCCTTTCAACAAAAACTTATTGTGAACAAAGTACCACCTGAAAATGGAATTACAGACGGATTTTTCTAAGGTATCTTTACACACTCTTTTCACACTTACTACCACCAATCCTATTTAGAGGCCAGGTTCTAGTGCCTTAGAAGTTAAACAATGTGTGCACTGGTGATTACAAATGGATGCAGCATTTGCTAAAAGCAACCTGCAAAAGAATGGGTGGTTAACAACATTCTGTGGCCATTTGTTAGTCAAATCAAGCAGAAATAGTAACTCATTCAGTAATGTAGCCAGCTCATCTAATTAAATGTCTCTCAGCCCAACATCTGTCTTTATAATGATCTTGGTGCTTTTAGGCAATAACTGCATCCTGCTTTTATGTTTGAATTAATGCTGATAACATGTGGATGACATCTGTAATGTTGACAATAAAATATCCAGATTTCACCACCTTCATATTTACTGAAATAAAGGTATGCAATCCTCTAGCCATTCCTCCTCTATGATTTAAAAATTACACATGCCAAATCTGTAATGTACAATCTCTCTTGTTGTATCCAGCCTAATCTGTGTTCATAGAGGAGAAATACAGGATGTATATCCTCTATTCCACTCAAATTATTAAAGTGGTAAAATCTACCTGATCTTGTGATGTACACAACTTCCCATAATTTATTTCTAAATCTGATTAAAATGGCAGTTATTCTTTTTGTGATATGCTCTCAGGCTAGTATATATTGTCCATATAAAAGGCCTTTGATCACATTTAAAAGTTTTAAAATGTTAAAACTTTTAAATGCAGAAGGCATTTTTATCCCTGCTAATCCTGAGCTGATTGGTACTCATTAGTTATTTTCAGTGACTGAAACTTCTGAGACTGCTTTAAATGAGAGGAGAAAATACAAATTTCTTATAAACAGTTGACCTCTTTCATCATTCGTCAGACAGGTGGTTTACAGTAACAGAGTGTATTTTCCTTCTTCAAGTCATTCATTATAACACTTTTGCCAAAAGGTACTTGCAATTCCCTCTCCACATTTCTATTCTAATTTCTTTCCATTCTGGTCCAGTGAGATGTGTTTTCACGCCAAATATGGTAATTTCTTTTAGATAACCAGATCTGCCAGCTAGTTTCCATAGACTTTTACAACAGTTTCTGTAGAACAGTATGGCTATGAAGGCAATTCAGAAACTGCTGCTCTAAATTACCCTTGACTTGTACTCTTCCTTGAAGATGGGGCAATTGAGAATTGTGTAAGAGGTAACAAATGCTACAGGCTGAAGGATGTTACATATTATATTGGCACTGTTTTCTTCAAGGCCTTTAGTTCTTTATCAAATGTGAAGAGGTAGGTATTCTCAACCTCTTTGATATGGTAGCTATCTCCAACATAATGAACTCTAGCGGGTTGCTTTTCTTCCCTTCAGCCTTGTTGTTCCTGGGACTAAACTGTCTCCTCCATCACTGTAGCAACACCTTCAGAGGGCTCTCTGCAGCTCTGCTCATTCTTGTTTCACATTCCCGGGGTAAGAAGAATGTACAAGGTCTTTTTAGATGTTCTTTTTCATGAGAAAAATCAAATCAGTGTGAAGAGAGGCAAAGCTAATGCAGAAATAATACAGTTTACTACATTTCCAAAGGGAAACCCTCACTGTACTTTTTTTTTTAAATGTGCCAAACACCAAACTGGGGTGTCGAACATATAAAGAATAAAGTAATTTTCACATGTTTAAATTAAGATGGCTGTTTTGTTAAGAACAGGAGATTCTGAAAATATTTTGGCACCATAAAAACTCAAGGAAATGTCTAATAAATCTAAGTAGTTAATGAACCATGCATCTCTTAAACTCTAGTTCTATGGCTTTCTTTGAAGAGGGCATTTGCTAACAGTAATAGACAGAGTTAATAATGAAATCTGGGTGTGAGAATGCTTTCCCGTTTTGAATCTGAATGCCAACATGAATGTAATTGCACAGTAAAAGATTTGCTGAGGAAGCCATCATCTCAATAACATATCTGCTTCTACCAGCTTAAGATGTAATTAAAACAAAGTATATCTCCCAGACAGGGGTAAAAAAATAACCAGCAACCTGTGTTTGCTTTTCTTGGACTGAACTAGCAATTAATTATATGTTTGATCAATGAAAAATGTCATATATTGTGACCTAAATTTTGGTACACTGAATTCCGGCAATTTTCTGAAAGGAATATGTTTCAAAGGTTATGCCAACCAACAGTATAGAAGATAGTAATAATAGGCTACAAGTGATAAAAGGAAACACATCAGCCACTATCATAGTGTACTCTTTCTAAATGAAGTGAAAAGTTCTACTGAAACCAGTGTTATAATGAGAGTGGAGCAGAAATGTGTGCACTGAATACAAGGAAGTCTAACCCTTAGGTAAATGGAGTTCAGCTCTTAAAAATAAGTGATTTTTTTCCTATGCTTGAAATGCATCAGAAAGCTTACATAGCGCAGTCAATGTATTGGTGGAGCAAGCGAGCAAACAAATACCAGGGTTGAGTGCAGCCTCTCACTTCTTGCTGGCCTTAGGTGGTTTGGTTGCCTGGGCCAAGGGTCAGATTTTGGTGCAGCTGCCTGCCTTTGTGCCAGAGAGCATTGTAATAAAGAGTTATGAGAAGCTTCTTTGCTTTCATGTCTTTGAGCTACACTGTAGCTTGGCCAGTGTCTGGCAATATGCCTCACTAATTCAAGCCCTGACCCACTGATTTCATCTTCCTTGATCTGCTACCTGCTTTATTGCCAGATTGGCTGATGGTGCAGAGCAGCAGATGGGCATGGCCAATCTTGCTTGGTATTGTGGGACTTATCAGTGAGATTCATGCCCACGTGCCTTGATTCACTCTAGCTTCCCAGGAAATCTTCCCTTACAGAGCAGCCCATTCTTGCTGTTCCCTGGCAATAGCTTTCTAAAAAAGGCAACATCAAAACCAGATGAGAACTGCACTGGTCCTCAAGCTTCATGGCATCCATCAGATGCCTAGGGAAAAATATTCAAGAACAGAATAAGTGCAGGATAATATTTTCTTGGTCTATTTTCCAAACATCAGTAGTTTAAGCAAGTCTTGACTGAGAGGGTGCAGTCATGTTTATCTTTCCTGTAGTTCTACTGTGTTTTGAAGTCTCTTCTGCTTTATATTCCCCTGTCTTGACCTAAAATGCAAAGGTAGTGATCACTATAGTGGAAAAACACGAGGAAGGACTTCCTTTTGTTTTGGCCCTGTACCTCTGTACTGCAAGAATAATTCCTACTCATTGCTGCTGCCAATTTACCACACCATTAAAAGCTTGTATTTTACCAGCCTTTAGCTGTCCTCTTCCAAGACCATGATAGCCTCTTATTCTTTGAGATGAGATAGGAGGAAACACATGCTGTATTTGAATGTGGGGCAACATGCTTTAGTGGCAACTGCTGCTTTCAAAATCCTTGATTCTTACTTCATTCTATCCTAAATCTTAGCATTCTTCTTGCCTTTTTTGTCTGCTTTTGAATACTGAGCTGTTACCTACAGGAAGTTTTCCAAGCAAGTAACTGATTTGTTGCCCTTCATTTTGTAATCATAGAGCTGTGATTTTTTCAGAAGCTTTTTAGCACTTGAATAACTTCTCCCACTTACAAAACATGTTCTTCCATTCTGTACAAATTCTACTTATAATATTCCAGCAAATCCACTTGACAGCATGTTGAAATTAGTTCTGTTGCAGAGAAATAGCAAATGGCTTGCGGGGTTCAATATTAAAGGAGAAGTGGGACATTCAGGCATAAATCAGAGAAATCAATTAGAGCTAAGACTCATGTCATTTCAAACTTGAGAACAATGGCTTAGTCATTGCACTGAGAATGTGAACTTCACTGATAAGGAGGTTTCCTATGTTCCCAACAGAATTCCACAGTTTTTCCTTAAACCCTTCCACTGTTTTTTCATATGAAGACAATTTTTTGTTTGTTTCTTCCTAAGTTTTATCTCTTAGCTTCTGTATGTGTGCTGAAATCTGGGGAAGTCGAGGACTGTATTTATTAGAGACGATATAAAGGTAATTGGTTTGTGTTATCCCTTGTTCATTTGGTCATTAAACAGGAGGATGACAGGAAACATCACAGAAAACATCTTAGGCTGACAAAATGATCCTGTCCTCTAAAATGGAAGATACTTATTTACCTTAGTACTGGCCTCAGAATTTTGCTGTCAATTTTCAGGTAAGAGGCCAAGGTCTAGCTGATACATGGTATGAAACAACTTTCAAGCAACACTCTGAAGATTTGAATGAAAGAGCATGAAATTTATCTAGAGGTAGTGCCATCTGTTGTTCTAGTATTGGTTCCTGCAGTAACATCGAAATGCACTGGGATCTAATCACTATCCTTCCACCAAAGGAAAAGATAAATCTTTCATGATAAGAGAAATGGGACATCCATGAGGGCTATGCTATATTGTCTTCTGGCTAACTGGCTTCCTAAAGCTGGGGCCAGGTGAAGGATTCATGGGTGTATACTGGTATACTGAGAGCTTGCCTGCCCAGTTTCACCCTGCAGAAAACCCCTTGCAGGTAGAGGTGGCTTTTCACCACACCTGAGTCTATGTCAAGATAATTGTTTGCCTCCTCTTCCTCCAACACAGATAAGATGGTATACCAAGCCTATTGGTTTGGTTTTCCTTTTGCTTCCTCAATCTGTCTGATTGAATCAGCCTCCAGGAGAGAAGTTACTTGACGTTATTCCTCTGTACAGGGTCTTTTATATGGTACAGTTTTAAAATATCCATGAAGAAGCCCCGCTACATAACTGTTTAAGTAAAAAAAAAAACAAAAAAACACAAAAACAATTAAGGAGGCAGTTTGATTTTCCCCTCTAAGTAAAGCACTTAGCATGATCTCACTTGCTTAATTAACGTAATTAATTATAGGCATGGTGCCTATTCAGCTCCTTGCTTCTTTAGAAAGGATATAAATTAATGCAAAGAAAAAAATCAAAAATCTACTGCAATTACATATGATGGGCACTTAATGCAGAATCCTTTAGTGCATTTTTACATTCTTCTAACTCTCTGGGTAACTCTCAACCTCCCATTCCAACATCTTATCCTCTATCTAGCAAACATTGCAAAGGGATCATGGTAACTGAAAATGCTCATAGTGTGATGTGGTCTTAGGATACTCATCTATCTCTGCTCACTATATTCTGTGTGGTGT
Source organism: Geospiza fortis (assembly GCF_000277835.1). Lineage (NCBI taxonomy): Eukaryota > Metazoa > Chordata > Aves > Passeriformes > Thraupidae > Geospiza > Geospiza fortis. Next base: position 1,412,958 of record NW_005054364.1, read on the forward strand.
GCTCTAATGTAAGTCTCAATCTTTCTTCAAAGGAGAGGGTAGCCAATGAGCTCTTTCTTTCTTCACTGAGGAAAGAGGAGACCTGATTTTTTGTGTGTGAAGCTATCCCTATTGCTATGGACAAAAAAATGGCTCTGACTTACAGTAAGAGATAACCTGGTGAACTAGATTTATATATTGCTATTAAAAACCTAACCATATCTGTAGTGTACCAAGATGTAAATGTAAAATAAGGCAGGGGAAGGTAAAGGAGGAGGGAGGTGCAGGTGGCAAAAAAGGTTATTCTGGATCTACTAATTTCTCAAAGGTGAGTTTAACATTTTAGGCTTATACAATAAGGTTGCCCGTTTTAGCTGCAGATTTTTCTATTTAAAATTCTATTGTTGGAATAAAAATGAGGTTGTATGTGAATGTTATATACTAGGAACTGAAAAGAAGAGAAAGCTCACCTTTCCAGTTGTAGTGGGGAAGTGTTTGCACAGCCAGCCTCTGGAAAACATTGGGTACCTATATACAGGTTGCAGAACTTATTGCAGACTCCAGCTGTGGTCAGAGTCTATAAGATGAGCTGGGTGCTTGGTGTCGCAGCTGTTCATCACTGCTCTCTTCCTCCAAGCCCTCCTTTACCCTGCCACTGCACCATCCTTGTCATCTTGCTCCAGCATGCTGCCATGCTGAAATGAATATCATCTGACCACCTCAAAAGGCTGTATTGCAGTGGGATGTATGTCTCACACAAGGGAAGAATTACCCACTGGTTTGTTGGTTAAATCTGATGACAGAGGAGGCCCTATTTAAAGTGCAGCATTGGCACACCTTAGACAACAGTGGGAAATGGAGCCATTTTAAATGCTTAGTTTGAACACTTGCACCCAGGACACCTTCTTGGAGAGCCCCACAGCATAAGGCTACTGCAGCAGCAGCACCAGAATGGCCAGTGGGCATCCTTTGGCTCCTAATCCTGTTCCTAGTGGTAAGATAGAAATAAAACCCATGCCTATGCATCATGTTACAGTCCTAAATTTCATTAGAACAGCATATCTGGGAGTTGATGTGATATGCTTTGACACCATCTATACTTCACGATTTTGTGGCAAGTGTTGTGCTGTAGGAAATTTCCAGAAGATGGTAGAAATTAAAATGTATTAGGATATAAGAATAACAAATTATGACAGCCCAAGAAGAGGTCAGAATGAGACACTGACATTTTAAAGCATATGTTCACATATTTTGAATGTTTCTTGTGAGTAATAAAACTGAGATACTTATCCCTGCTGGCTGCTAATGATCTTGCTGTATTTTTTTCATGAGGACAGCGTAATGAAGCTCTGTGTCCTAACTTCAGTAACTCTTACCTATCATTCTTATTTCCCCTTGTGCATTTTAGTCATCTGAAGCAGTTTTTGTATTTTTAGTTCTTTATCTGTAGTTTTCTTTGCAGATAAAATTAATCATGCATCCTGGGCTGTACTATGCAGTCAAAACTTGACAGTACATGCTACATCATTTTCATTCAATTGAATCCCACTGAGAGCCTTGGTGCTAACTATGTGATCTCATGTTTCACTGTTGGGTAGCCCCAGGAGCCCCAAATATGAGACCTTTCATAACCCTACCGTACTCCTAATCTAGCAGGAATCCTGTCTCACGTGAGATCCATACATTGCAAAAGGCTCACAAATTTTGTTGGCATGGAAGCCCCTCACCTGAGTGTCTCCCAGTATTTAAAATTAAAGAAAAAACTTCCTTTACAACGTATGAGGAAAATAACTACAGGTCTTAGCAAGTTTTAAAAATCATATGTAGATTTATTTGTGGATATAAACAGCAAAGGTAATAAAGTACCTAAACAGCAAAAGGAAGACTAGGGGAGAAATGTAGGCCTACTGCTGAAAGGGGCTGGAAAATGAGGGACAAGTAACATGGAACAGGCTGAGGTACTGAACACCTTTTTGCCTTAGTCTTGGACAGTAAAACTGGGCTTCAGGAGCCTGAGGCCCCTTGGACCAGGGACGTGGAACAAGCAAGGCTTACTCTTTGTGGAAGAAGACCAGGTTTAGGAAACACTTCCAAGAGGATGGGCATACATAAGTCCATGGAGCCTGATGGGTTTGTACCCACAAATGCTGCAGAAATGGGCTGAAACCTTTGCAAGGCCAGTATCAATCACCTTTGAAAAGTTGTGGTAACTGGGAGATGTTCCAGAAGACTAGAAGAGACCAAATTCCCCTCCTATCTTCAAGAAAAACAAGACAAAAAGACCCATGTGAATACAGGCTGGTGAGCCTCATCTCAGTGCCTGGGAAGGAACCATTTCTAAGTACAGGAAGAACACAAGGTTTACTGGGGGTAGTCAGAACAGATTTATGAAGAGAAAGTCATGAGTAATCAACCTAAAGCCTCCTACAATAAGGTGATTGACTTGGTGGGTGAGGGGGTGAGGACGTTGGATGTTCTTTGCCTTGCCTTCAATAAAATGTTTGACAATGTCTCCCATGTCACCTTCAAAGAGCAGCTGAAAAAGTGCATTTGGTAAGTGGATAGTGAGGCAGGTTGAAAACCAGCTGAAGGGCTGGGCCCAGGTGTTGTGATAGGTGGCACAAAGTCCAGTTGACATCACGTGGCTACTGAGACTTGATTGATAACCCAGGTATCAATAATGAAGCCAATACAGTATAATATTTTCCCTAATGACCTGGATGCTCGAACAAAGTGCCCCTGAGCAACTTTGCAGATGATACATGACTGGGAAGAGTGGTGATACCTGACACATCAGAGTGTTCTACTGATATCAGGAGGAACACAAGAAGGCTGGAGAAAGGGGCTGGCAGGATCCTCATGAAGTTCAACAAAGATGAATGAAAAGTCCTGAACCTGGGGTGAACTATCTCATGCACCAGTACAAGCTGGAGGCTGACCAGCTGGAAATTAGCCTGGCAGAAAAGGCCCTGCTGGTGTTGATGCATATCCAGCCCTCAATATCCTGGGATGCATTAGGAAAAGCATTATCAGAAGGACGAGGGACATGATCTTGCCCTTCTTTTCAATCTTAGTGAAGCCACAACTGGTATGCTGTGTCCATTTTTTGTTCCCAGTAGAAGTGACACAGAAATTGTCGTGTTGGAGAGAGTCCAAAAAAAGCACCACTAATTTGATTAAGGGACTGGAACATCTCTCCTGTGAGGGGTTTCTGAGAGAGTTGGGACTGTTTCAGAAGAGAAGGCTTGCAGAAGGTGGGATAAGAAACCTCTTTTAGAACAGAATTCTCTTTGTCTTTTTCTAGATCACATATTCACTAACATTCTTTCTCCTTCTCTTGTGTGACAGACTTTCTTTTACTACATCACAGATTTCTTTTTGTATTTAAACCCTCTAAAACCTAATATTTTTTGATGATTTTATGACTTCAGAATTCTAGGAAACAGGTTGTTTCTGAGCTTCTGGTTTTGATTGTTTTTTGTAGCCCACTGGGAACCATGTACTCTTCTGTCTGTGAGGACTGTCATTATCTTGTAAACCACACTCAGTTTTGCACAGAAATTGGTAGCATTTTGTCCTTTTCCACTATAATTCAGGGACAGCTTATTTGTATAGCACTCCTATTTATAATATATTGCTTAGAAATAATTTATCTTGTAGCTGAGCAAATTGCAGTATAATTTCACTGCTCTTGCATAGACCTTTCCCTTGTTTATAACAGTGATTTCTGAGTTACAATCTCTCCAATATAAATAATGCATTAGTTCATAATTTAAATGTGACCTATCTTTGCAAGACTGGTGACTCACTATAAAAGATCTTTTTGAGTAGCTTCAAAACTTCAAGCAGATTTTGGTAGCTGATTTATCTCTTCTGATCTGTAACTTGTTGTGAAGGTTTAGCTTTTATACATTTTACAGCGCTGTGAGAACCAAAACTGCTAAGAGTCCCTTAGTATGAAAGAAAGTGGCTCACCAAAGAATCAGACTAACCTGGGCTCTGCCAGAATATCATGCTCTAAAATCAGGAGCCTAGCATTGTAGTTACAAGATAGGTTTTCTTTGGTGGAAAAGGTGATTGACATAGTTAATTTCCACTTCTGTAGTCCTGGTGGTGTTGATTCTTACAGTTTGTAAAGTATCAAGATTTAAACCCCATTGTCAACATAAACATCTAAAAACATAGAATCAAAGCCATTGCAGGGGTAAAGGAAAAGAGCTGCACATTTCTTAAACTGTGTTTGTTATCAAGTAACACCAGTAAGGTCATCCTAATTCTCTGCTGTTACTAAATAGGTATTTTTCACAGAGACCATACTGCACAAAGAGACGAGTGAAAGGAAGCTGAATCCACTGCATCCTGTTGATACCAGTTAAGAGCTCTAAATGAGACAGTGATTCTATGTCTCCAGTAACATTTTCAGGTTTGAAGGAAAGAACTTGCATTCACCTTTCCCCCAAACTGACAATAGTAAAAGAAAAGAGGAAGAAGACCAATGAAAAATGAGATAAATTTAGGATAAACCCTGATTTTTTGGAAGATATCGGAACCCTTATTTTTTTAGCACAATGTAAATTCAGGGCATGTACTCAAGGGCTTTCAAATTACCTGCATAAAGAAATAAATTATATACTGTATATATATATATATATATAT